>NC_090217.1:17513755-17596255 GCF_033026475.1 Channa argus | reverse complement strand
GCAGCATCTTCTATCATTATACAGAATATAAACAGCAATCACATCCATGCTCATCCTCTCCAGCCATCCTACCTCACAAAGGCAACTGCACTAAGCCCAATCATTACATAAATTCACCAGCGAGTTTATTATTAGGTACACCTTGGCAGTACTGGGTTTTACCCCTTTTGCCTTCAGAACTGCAGCAATTCTTTATTCCACAGGTGCTGTAAACATTCCTTTGAGATTTTGGTCCACTTTGACATGATGGGATCGTGAAGCGGCTGCAGAGTTGTTGGCTGCACATCTATGATCCAAATCTCCTGTTCCACCACATCCCAGAGGTGATCTATCAGATTGAGATCTAGTGATTGTGGAGGACCTTTGAGTACCGTGATCATTGAGATCACGGTACACGGGGGTCATGTTCAGGAAACCAGTTTGGGATAATTTCATCTTGACATGTGTATTATCCAGTTGGAAGTAGCAATCAAAGCACACTGATCATGAAAGGGTTGGACATAGCCACAATACTCAGGTAGGCCGTGGCTTTTCAACAATGCTCAGTTGGCACTGAGGGGCCTAAAATGTGCCAAGAAAATATTCTCCTGACTACTACAGCACCACAATCTGCCTGAAAGTTTTGTAGGATGTAGGAAGGATGGATCCATGCTTTCATGTTGTTTATGCCAAACTACAAGTCCACCATCCAAATGATGCAGCAGAAATTGAGACCAGGCTATGTTGTTTCAATCTTCGATTATCCAGTTTCCGTGAGCCCGTGCAAATTGTAACGTCAGTTTTCTTAGCAGACAGAAATATCACACACCAATGGGGGAGAAATTTTCCAGCTGGCCTACACCGGGAGTAACAAAGTTGGGACACTTCAATGTGTCCTGTTGAAGAGCTGGGGATCGAAGCAACAACCCTGGGGTTGGTGTACCCTCGGATTGGTGGACGACTGCATGACCCACAGTCACCTTAACATCTAATCACACAGCTTTTCATGCTGCTATGCCAATGGCATGCTTCTATTGCTGTTCTTGCTACTTGATCAGGACTTTGTTTCAGCACACATTTCTACCTGTCTGTCATTGTCACCTTGATGGGAGAAATACATGTTCAGATAATCCAAGACAAAAAACACACCCAGTCTTCCTGGCCAGACCTTCCATCCAATACACAAAACATTTTAGATCTCTATTGGTGGTCCCCAAAGTCTGCTAGAAATATGGGTTCATCACTGACGCTGAACAAATCTTCACCAACCCAAGCACAACCTACCAGGTATAAAATTTACCACATACATCACCAGAAAGCTCCAACCCTTGCAAAGGACATTTCAATATATGGAAAATTTTTGACCCTACGATTTATTAATTACTGCTCCACATCCACAGCTGCCCTGAATAAAAAAGAATAAATGTTATGTCTACACATAAATAAATGTAGACAATTATTTCAAGTTGCAGTGTGCAAGAGTTGGTGGCATGGCTTTGAGGACTGAGGCCCGATCAGAGCTTAAAATTGACACAAAACGGAATTGAATCCTTTTTGTTCCTCAATTGTGTATGTATGCATGTGAACTTTCGATTTATTATTTTTTAATGTATCCAAATAGCCAAATAATCTTATTAGTTAGGACCTTTTGGTCACAAGAGGACATTGTACCTTCAAGTTCAGACTTGGGTTAAGACCTTTTGGAATTAGGAGCAGAATTAAGTTATGATTAGGTCTTAGATCTATTTGTGAGTAAAGTAAGAATTTAGAATAAAAGGCTAGGGTGCTGTGTGCACGCCTATTACAAAATAAAATTTTGCCCAGTTTGAACAAATAATTTCAGAAATGGAAAACGCTCTCTCAGGGCCTTATGTCAGTCCTTTTCTATTGTCTACATTAATTATATGAGTCTAAACTAATTACCTGCATACACCGGATCTCACAGTATACAATGACGTACAGGTGGTGAGGTTGAATTCTGCTGCAGATTATTCAAAGCAAGAGGAAGTCTTACACCCATATAGGGTCGGGTTTCTCTAAAGAAACCACACTTGGCGTAGCCAAAGCTTGGTTCGTTTCCCGTTGGTAACTTCCTCATGTCACAAACCCATTAGGTTATAAGAACAAAGGCGCGCACATACAAGTGAGAGTGTTGCTCTCTACTTTCAGGGTTAGGTTGAAACGAGAGTTTCACCATCTTAGGCACATTGTGGAAACTGTCTGCAGCAGCCTTATCTTTTAAAAAAAAAGAAAGAAACTATAACCGTAATTGAACTGTGTCACACGTGTATCAGTCTGTTACAACATTTCAAACGTTCGATGGAAAACAACAACGGAAATGCAAATGTCCCGGGCTTCCTTCAACACAACACGATCCACTACTTACCGATTCACCGCATTACATAGTTTTAACGCATTTCTCAACACTGCGTTTTTTAGGGTTCTCTAATATTTTCACGGCATAGAAAGTCTACCCCGGTCGACTGAAATAATCCAAATGGGGCTGGTTGCTGTCCGTTAACGTGTCCAAAACGTGTCCGGAGTACTGTCCCGAAAATAGGCCCACTTGCTTTGTATCGCTTTTCCCCTGAGCTTCGTCGTCTCCACCGCCTCAGTACACGAATCAATGCTCACTGAGAAGGAAGCGCGCTGCACGGACCATTTATATGACGTTCAACTTGACCTGTGATTGGTCAGATTTCTGCAAGGGGCGTGTTCCTGTTCTGACCAAAACAACAACAAAATACTTTACACTAAAGTGAAACCTATTATTTCGAAATATGTAATTTGTTATTGCTCCCTTTTTGATTTGATTAATATTGTGCATGTGAAAAATATATTTACACAATTACACTTTTTGTCCATCACTTCAACTCAGAATAATATGAGGGGGTTCATGTGATAATAAAAAAAAAAAAATCCGTTTCTATTAAAATCAAATTCATTACATAATGACACATTTTTACCATGGTTGTGAATCACACTTTTTTTCTTACCTGAGTTTTACGTTTAGCAGTTTTGAACACTGGGTTTGTTAGTTTCAGTTTCGATTCACCTTTCAAAAGAGCTTTAGTTTTGTTTCACCATAGGCTAAAGACTCACTAGTAGAATTGTAATATCCACGTTTCCCAGGTCTTGATCTGATTATTGCCAGTTTCTTTGGTCTTCTTATGGTCCAGAAGATCCTGCTTTCTTTAAAAGGTAGCATTTTGAATTACACACTACTTTTGGCATTTGCAAGTTTATGTGATGCTCTTCTCTTTTTTACCCTTCTGTGCACTTTCAATGTATATTATGATTTACATATTGATTTATACATTGTATAATTTTGTTACTATATTGAGGACTCTATGATGCGTCTGTTATATGTAAGCATCAGTAATTCACAGTTATTATTTTTAGGACATGGAAGGCCATGTAAAAGGCTTATGAAGAGAAGAATGTGTTAGTGTGACTAAAGTCAGAAGGGTTTTGTGGAAGGAGAACAGAGAAAATCTGCAGCTAAGAGACAAGGACTTTGAGCCACAGTGTGTTTCTGGCTTATTTCCAATAGCCTGTTGTTATGGCAGTGTGTAGTCCTGAACTAAACCGCAACTGAGGTGGAGAAGGAGGGAACGAGAAACATACACAATACACTAAACCAAGAGAGGTGCTCACATAGAGGGACTGGATGGAATAGTAAAGGGATAAATAAAGACAAACTAATAATCAAACAAAGTGTACAACAGAGACAGAAAAAAATGACTAATTAATAACCAAGCCTCAGAGCCAACACATGGGTACAATGTATACGGGGAACCGGCAGAACAGAGTGTATGAGCCAGCCAGGGTTTCCTCTGTTTTTGTTTATGTTGTGTATTGTGAAGTAAGTTAGATTAAGAAGCTTACGCATGTGTGTACTAATGATGTCATTAATGACTTCATATAACTGCCTTTGAAGTTTGTTGTCCTGTATGGTGTCCTTTGATGTTTGCCTTTGTAGTTTATCTTTACGTTTGTTTGTTTATGTTTGATTGTACAATCTGTACAATTGTACAATCAAGGGATAAAGCACCTGTTGCTGCTGTCAATGCGGCTGTACAGTTCGAAGAAGCAAGAGACCAACCTGTTATGGGGTGTTTTGGTGCTGGATACAGTGGTAGTGTAAAGGCGGAGACTTGCCACTGTCATTTCAAGCAATTGCTGTTAGCCAGTTTCCAGTATCAAAAGGTCAACATGCTTTGTTTAGGGATAATAGGTGTCAGAATGATTTTACTAAGATTCTGGATAAACACCACAGGTTTTATACTCAACCTCCTCAAATGGTTCCTAACTTAAGTGGAGATATTAGTAGCCTACATGGAAAAGGCCTTCAGTTGGCAAACAATTAAGGCTGAGGATGGTGACCCACTAAATTAATTTGCTCTTTTCCTAACCATGTAAAGGCCAAGAAGGAGAGCGGATTTGTAAACAGCAAACCTAATCAAAACTTTAACTTCTGGTAACAGAGTTGAAAGTAAACCACCTGGAATCAAATACTAAACAAATAACTCCAGTGAGTAAGGACAGCATCCTACAACAAAAAAGGTTTGGTACATTCCTCATGTAGTTTATCAGAAACTTGTTTGATGAAACTGTGAATGTGTTTGTAAGGTTACTGTTCGAAACTTGTATGTACAATTAGTCCGTCATTGGCTAAGTTGAGAAACAAATACAATAGATGTTTAATGTTCATCATACAACGATCTCCGGAGTGAAGTTCTTTTTGGACCATCAGATACGAGTAAGATCACCTCTGCAGTGGTGTCAACCCACATGGGGACAGGAATAGAAGCATCAGCATCCACCTGGGAGGCTCTTTGAGCAGACCTCCACCTCTCTAGATTTTCCTCCAACTGCTTCCTGCTCTCACTACAAAGCACAATGTCATCTGCAAAGATCATAGTCCATGGAGATTCCTGTTTAACCTCATCTGTCAGCCTGTCCATCACCAGAGCAAACAAGAAGTGGCTCAGAGCCAATACTTGATGCAGACCTACCTCCACCTTGAACTCCTCTGTCACACCTACAGCACCTCACCACAGTCTTACAGCTCTCATACATGTCCTGCACCACTCCAACATACTTCTCTGCCGCTCCAGACTTTCTCATACAATACCACAGCTCCTCTCTCAGCACCCTTTCATACGCTTTATCTAAATCTACGAAGACGACCTTCTCTGTACTTCTCCGTCAGCATCCTCAAAGCAAATACTGCATCCATTGTATTCTTTTCAACTGTCTTTTCTATACAACATTCTTCCTTTTTCAACCTTCACCACTTCGACATCTGCTCTTTCTTTGTCCTCTTCATCTTCCTTACCATCAGTCATTTTGCACACCACCATCCTATGTTGTCTGGCTACACTCTCTCCTACCAATACTTTGCAGTCTCTGTTCTCATTTAGATTACAACGTCGGCATAATATGTACCTCCGCTCTTAAATGTCACCCTAAGTTCCTGCCTCTTCTGGAATAAAGTGTTTACTACAGCTATTTCCATTCTCTTTGCAAAGTCTACCACCTTCTGTCTTTCTGTGTTCCTGTCCTAAACACCAAACCTGCCCATCACATTGTCATCACCTCTGTTCCCTTCACCTACATGTCCATTGAAATCTGCACCAATCACCACTCTCTCACCTCTGGGGATGCTCTGCATCACTTCACCTAACTCACTCCAGAGTTTCTCCTTCTCTTCTAACTCACATCCTACCTATGGGAGATTCTCTCTCTGCCTACAAACACACCTTCAACAGCACAGGTCGTTGATAACCCGGGCTCCGACCAATCTGGTATCTAAGTCATTTTTGGTGTGAAAGTCATGATTCACATGTTTAATTTGGCATGAGTTTTATGTTGGGTGCCCTTCCTGACACAACCCTCTGACTTTATCCAGACTTGGGACTGGCACAAGAAGTGACTGGCTTGTGTAAAAGCTAGTAACTATAAGCCCTTTCTTCCTGATTTTTTGGTTTTACCATTGACATCACCTTTTTTGGGGGGGGGGGCTCTTTGGGACCCTCTTCATGAAATTGATGGTAAGCGCTGTGTCTTAGATTTAGATTTGGCTATTTTCATTCTCAACAGAGCAGTTTTCTTCCATAGGTTATTATAGACCAGAAAACGTCCTTGCAGCCATTCTAAGCTTTTCTCTGTTGCTTTTAGGTTCACTTCTAGGCCTGTAAGCAGAACAGATTCCTAGTTGCTGTTTTCACTCTCTGCACAAACCTTTTTTCCCCTTTTGGACACCTATTGGTCATACTGCTGCTAAGCAACATGGCATTTTTTTCAGAATCTCTTTAGCTACTACCGAGGTACTACTAGCATCTTTTTGGGGTTGGAGGGGGACATGGCCGCTACTTCCGCTATCACTATTGGAGTTTGTTATATTTTCTATTATATTCTATATTATATTCTTTGTGTTATTATCATTATGTGAAGAATAGTAAGTCACAAGACTCACATAGTCAACTTGGTATAATGTATATATTCTATGCTACATTCCTTCTTAATTTATTTTAGCCTTGGGACAGAGCAGGATGTGCATCCTGTTCTGTAAATCTTCTAGTCTGTTTAGTCTAGGGCCTGTAGAGCAGGATATAAATCCTGTGTCCACATTCCTTCTTGGGTGAGAACATCTGGTTGTTCAGTAACCAGATGGTTTGACTTAAAGAGAAGTATTGTATACATGAAATGTCCAATCACGTGAAGGCATACCCTTCTCTGTTCTGTCCTGTTCACAATAAAAAGAGCTTGCAAGGGGATACTCTTTGGAGTGGCTGTATTCGGGTGAGTGCAACTGTCACTGAGACCCGCCGGCTCCCCTTGCAGCAAGTAAAAGACAAAGTCGACTTCTGTGTTTATTTCACTGTTGTAGAACTGTACATCCTGGTGTAATCAGCGCTGTTGTGGTTATTAGAAACCAACATTATTTGGTCCTTCGAGCCGGATTCCAAGAGACGACAGTCATCGAGGAAGGAGAACGACGCACCGAAGTCTGTCGACAGCCGGACGTCTAGGAACGCCCGTTAAAAGACCCAGGACGTACATTCGTGGCTGGGCCGGTGTTTTTACCAGTCCAATCCTCCCTCGTTGAGTGTCGGCCAACGGAATCCCGGAAGACAGTTCCAGTGAAATTACACGGTGAGTGATCAGTGTGACTGTTGAAAATTATACATTAGGTTAATCTCCGCCTAAAGAGAGAGGAAAAAAGGTTAATGTCTGCCGAAAGAGAGAGGAATTGAAAAATAAAATAAAAAAAAGGTTAATCTCTGCCGAAAGAGAGAGGAATTGAAAAATAAAATAAAAAAAAGGTTAATCTCTGCCGAAAGAGAGAGGAAGTGAAAAATAGAACCCAACAATCACCACTAAGTAGGTAGGTAGGTAGGTATACTGATCCAATGGAGACCCTCAGTTAACACTTTCTACAGACTTCCAAGTCATCACTGGATTATTTGTCTCTGGCAGAGCTGGCCATCTCTCTCCAGACAAGTTATTTGAGTATTTGTTCGAGCTTACTTCTCTTGGACCTCAGTCCTGTATGCTGCTTCTCTACAGCCTTCTGTGGGTCGTCACTTCTGGCCATTTACTGCGTCCGCAGTAAGTGTCTCTCAAGCTCTGGCACCTTCTTGTGTGTCTTAGGGTGCCTGCCCACTGGATTCAACCTACCCCCAATCACCCCCACGTCCAAACATGCGAAATAAGTTTAGGTGACAAGCTTGACCGACAACAGTCTGGACAACTGTTATGGTTTTAGCACTACTTCCTGCTCCGACTTTTATTTTGACGTCAGGACTTCCTGTTTTCACTGCTCTCAATATTTTTAGTTCTACCTACATAATTAACATCATTGCTTTCACCTGTGTATTCCCTCTCCTATTTAAGCAGCCCTGTCTTCCTGCTAGATTGCCTGACTGTGTCGCATTGATGCTCCAGCTCGCATGCTCTTTACCTGACTTTATGATACTGAACCTGATTTGACTCCTGGATTCTCTCCATTTGCCTCTGAACCTAATGACTTCTTTTCTGCCAACCGGATCAGCCTCTGCCTCTCCCCTTTTGAGATATCTGGACTTAAACTTGGCTCGGGCCGGATAGATTTTTGGCTCACCGGACTTCACCCGCCCCGGCACCGGACACCTCTCCTTGGTAGACTTCCTTTACCTTGCACCAGCGGGTTCTGCAGATTTCTCCTACCTCACCTCCTCCACAGTAAGCCCTTACTCTAGCATGCCTAACCCTCTGAGCCTGTCTGCCACTAACTTTCTTCTCTTGTCTTTGCAGAGCACCCTGTTGAGTGTTTCCGCCGCCTGAAGCCCATCCACGCTTCCTGCACCACTTTCCTTAATAAATCCATATTTAACTTATTTCGGAGTCCTGGTTTTATAATTGGGTCCCATGATTTATTCGGTATGCTTACGCTCACCCTTACAACAACAGTCTTACCCCATACCTAAACTTGAAGCAACATCAGTACTTTTTAATCTACTGAAATAAATATGATAGGACTTAGCTGCTAACACACAATCTCACTCAAACAACTGTCTCCATCTCTTTCTCCCCAAATACAAGGTCTAAATACAAGGTATTCATCAAACTTGTAAACATCTACTGCAGTGGTCACTATTTTTAAAAGTGTCCTTTACTTATCATGTGTTACACATTAATTAAATATTGCGACTATGCTAAAACGGAGACTGTCCCGTTGACATTCAAACATTTTCTAATGTCTAACAGATAAAATGACTGATTAAACAATTCCCAGTAACTATCTGGAAAACAGTAGTTTGGCAAGGAATAGCAGGGAAACAGGATATGGTGTTCGTCCCTGGAAAGTGTTGCTAAGAGGAGAAAGCTAGGAGAGAGTTAGTGAAAGTATGGAGTAGTATAGAATGTGTTGTGATGTGAAGGATCGTTTGCATAAGAGTTTTGGTTTCATCCGGGGAGGCTCTCAATTGACTCTCATTTTGCTCTTTTGCTTTTTACCTGTCTTGACTAAAGCTTCTTTTGACTGAGGGAGTTTTTCATCCTGTCTGATACAAATTGGAACCTCTCTGTACCATTGTATACTAAACATATTTTGTTATATGGACTATACAACCTACACACTATACACAATGTATGGACTTATGGTCTGAGTTTATCCACGACAAGGATAAAGAAATCAACTTGCCATGCTGGGTCAGCGTATTATCTATTTGGACATATTTCATTCTTCTAGAGATCTTTTGAGCTCTCGCTCAGCCCCAGCAAAGTTCTTTCCATTGTCTGAATATATTTATAAAACCTGACCTCTTGCAATAAAGCGTGAAAGTGCATTAATAAACGAGTCTGTGTCCAATGACGGTGCCACCTCTATCTGGACAGCTCGGGTAACCAGACATGTAAATATGACACAAAATGTGTCTAAATTAGTCAACCTGCTGAGGTTTGTCTGGCTGCTTACAAAGACAACAAGGTGTACATAGTAAAGCTTCAACAAACTTAAACAAGTGTCTATGATTCTTACATATGAGCTACAAAACAGGAGGCAGCACGGTGGTGGAGTGGTTAGCTTTGCTGACTCACAGCTAGAAGGTCACTAGTTTGAATCTACAGCCAGAGTGCAGACCTGTCCAGGGTGGACCTCAATTCTTGATCAGGATAGGCTTCAACCCCCTGTGTGCCTGAATAGAATAAGTGGTTACAGATAATGGATGGATTATTCTTTATAGGGCGACTATTATATATATATTCATTATAGTCCCCAGCTCTTACAATCAGAGAATATAAGAATGTCCCTTTTGTCAAGTGATAATTTATATTTTTGACCTTTGACATCACCCCTTTGACATCTTCTGCTCCCACAATCATGACATCTTCCGGTCCCACCCCCATAAGATAATCGTCTGGTTCCCAACCTCCATGCCATCACCACGTCCATCACTGCTCCTTCTTCAAAATATAAAATTCCAGGTTCCTTTTTTTTAAATAAAAAAAAAATACTTACTCCTTGCTCAAAAGGTTTCTGTTAGTTATGATTTTAAACTCCAAATGGATGCCACCCATACACACACAGGCACACAACGAACCCTGCATGATGCAATTTTAGGATCTTTGGAGTTTCAAGGATCAAAAAATACAAATTTTAGAAAATAAGAACAAATTTTGTCCGCTCCCTTTGTTTCATCTAACCTTACAGTATAGACAGTGAAATGATTGCACTAACCCAACCGCCCTAAAGATAAACATAGGCAGAGAGGGAGAAGACACCAACACCCATACACACAGATACAGACAGTGACCCCCCAAGACATCACTGTTTCAGGTTGTCATCTAACTGTGACCTAAAGTATCCTGAGATACCCTGTCAAGATTAAATGTATAAATTAAGTACAGGGTATGCAGTAACAAGGCCACAACAGTCAGTGTGGGGTAAATGTAGTAACGCTATTTAATAAAAACAAAACACTATTAAATCCTAAAATTTAATGAACAGACGAAGACAGAAAGTCATACTATGGCCAGGAGACCAACCACCCACTAGCATGAGGCTGGGAGAAACCTAAATGTGAATTAACCACACAACAAACCAAAATAATATTAAATAAAGAGACAACAAACCCTACAAACACCAAACATGCAGTATAACAGTGAGTGAAGTCCAATATACCAACCATACCCATGGGTGGAGGCTCCAACTCACTGCAGTACTAGAAACAAAAGAAGGATTAAAACTCAACCAAATCCAAAACAACCTAACAAATTAAAACCATAATGTACAACATTACTATACAACAATACTAAAATAAACGGCAGTCAGTGCTATGCCTGCAAACAAACAAAGCTCTGTTACAATATGTGTAAGGAAATAAACATCCATTTTATACTTTTATATAAGATCAAACACCATACCTCACACAAGTGATAAGACTGCTCAACTTGTTAACCTATGAAACTTACGGCAGACCCACTTAAAATATTGTAAAACAATACCTCAGGCCATTTAAGCCCCTGCTTTTACTACATACATTAAAATACAAATCATCAAAATATAAAATGTAACTTACTAAAACTGTGGAAGCACCCACAATTTCCAAGGTCAACCTTCTTAAGTCAAGTGCTTCTCTTGTAAGAATTGACTCATTATGACTTTCATGCCTTTCTATGTCTTTTATTGGAAAATACCTCTCTGTTATACATTAACTGTGTAAACAGTCTGTCTTTTAGACTCTTTAACTTCACCCCTGGTTAATATCACTCAGGCAAGCATCCATTTAAACGCCATTTCATCTGGTAGTTTCCCTTCCTGAATTTTAAAATCACTTTTTTTGTTGTCTACCAACCAGTGGATAAAGGGAGGAAACACTTATTCAGTCTTGGGTTCTCAGCATCCTTACCCTTGGGGGTCTTGGGGTTTATAATCTTGACCTTTTCTTCTATCTGAGGTTGTAAATTTTCAAAGGTTCTTACCTGAGAAGAGATGAGCCCAAGGCACTGGAGTCTTTCAAAAGTTTATTGAAGAATATCAGCAATCAAAAAGTCTCAGCAGTTGCATTCAACAGTACAGTCTTCAGAAGGGTTATTCTCTAATTCTCACTCCAGAACAAAAAAACAATAAGAAAGCAAAAAACCTCAACTTTAACTCCCTACTTCTCCTTCCTATACTCTTCTACTGGCTTATCCTCACTCCCATTGCCTCTCAATGGCAAATTCTCTTCACTTTTTATAGTTTTTACCAAACTGTCCACCCTGTTTTTTAAACTTTCACCCACTCGTGTGGTTTTTGTACAGTCCATTTCCATACAAAGAAATGCCGTCCCATACACTAACTACATTAACTAATTCTAGAACCGTTTTTTAATTTAAAAGCTTAAAAAAAAAAGGCAGCCAGGAATGTCCAGTCTGTGACTTATTTGGGGGTCTGCAGGTGAAACTGCTTTAGACTTGAAAAACACTCCAGGAAAATTGTGCTGATTTTGGGCCTAATATGCTTTGTTCAACTTTTCACAGTTTGACATATAAACATGATAAGAAATATTTGTACTGGACATTGCAATTTTTTTCTTTAAATTCTATGGGTAATAAAAAAGAAAATGGCATCAGCAAAGGTAAATAACTAATGGTTTCAAACCTGGTATCTGTGTTTATAGGAGAAGGCTAAGTGTGAAGGCCCATTAAGGTGTATGTTCACAGTGTATAAATGTGCATGTTCTGCCTGACCCTGTCAGGCTGTTTTCAAAATCAGGCTCACAATTAGTTGTGTGCATTTTTGACAATCTGCACAATAAATAAACACTTTTAACTCTGAATATGAATGATCTTCATTGCATTGCTAATGTGCTTTATTCAGAAGACACGTACACATTAACACATGCGACTGTGGCGCAGGAAGGTAGAGCGGTTGTCCACCAATCTCACAGTTGTTGGTTCAATCCCCGGCTGTCACATGTCGAAGTGTCCTTGAGCAAGACACTGAACCCCAACTTAGTTGCTCCCGGTGAGTGTTGGCCAGCTGCATAGCAGCTCCCCCATCGGTGTATGAATGTGTGTGTGATTGTGAGTGTGAATGGGTAAATAAGAAGCAGTTTAAAGCGCTTTGAGTGCCAATAGGTAGAAAAGCGCTATATAAGTGCAGACCATTTACTGTGTGTATTATTCCTACATATATGAAAATACAGCAGCTCTGCCATTATACTTTTACAGTTAGAATTTCTCAGTTGAAAGCTTGATATTTCTGCTGTTTATTATTGAGGTTAAAGTCGGTAGTGGAGAAATACTGGAGTGCATTATAAGAAGATGTATTTGCAAATCAAATGATATCACGGTATATGATAATGTTTTTCAACACATTACACATTCACCCACTCCACCACCCTGTTGCCCTTGGAAAAAAACTTTCACAAAGTTACAGTTAATAAAACACTTGAAGATACACAGAATCCAAAAGATAAGAAAAGATAAGATCAAACTTCACATCCACAGAGGGGAAATAGACTTGTTTAGTGTTTGCAAAAGTGGAATATACACTGTATATCTGGAAGCATTAATTAACCAAAAAACAAACAAAAAAAGCACACAGCCAAGAGAATTTACAGTAATCAAGAATTACCAGAAATATTCAGCTGAACTGTTGAGTTGTACAGCAGTGGGAATGAAAACTCCTTCCTACAAT
This sequence comes from Channa argus, assembly GCF_033026475.1. Taxonomy (NCBI): domain Eukaryota; kingdom Metazoa; phylum Chordata; class Actinopteri; order Anabantiformes; family Channidae; genus Channa; species Channa argus. The sequence goes on along the minus strand of NC_090217.1, from coordinate 17,583,105 downwards.
GAGGGTGTATCAGTCTGCTGCTAAAGGAGCTGCACAGAGCCTCCACTGTCTGATGTAGTGGGGGAGCTTGGCTAACATCCTCCTCTCACCCACCTCCTCCACAGCGTCCAGCAGCACCCCAGGACAGAGCTGGCCCTCTTTACTTGCTTGTTCAGTCTCCTCCTGTCCCGGTCAGTGCTCCCCGTACCCCGCCAGACAACAGTGTAGTGGATAGCTGAGGCTACCACAGAGTCATATATCCTTACCTTAGATTCCTCAGAAGGTGGAGGCAACTTTGGCCCCTCTTGTACAGGGCATTGTTTTTGGTGGAGCATGTCGAAGGCCCGGATGTTCACCGGTGTTTGAGGTAGCGTCCCTCTCTGGAAAGCAGAGGTAGAAGGTAGAATATAAATTGAAGCTTTTCACAAATCATGAGAGTTAGATTACTAAGGTTGACAATTTTTACTTTAGAGAATCTGTAGCATGTGCAAAAATGACATTTAGGAAAAAAATATAAAACATGTTAAGAATCTGGACTGTGTTGATTGAACTGATTGTTAGTACAGTGGGACAAGGTTGCGTTTGTTGGCTTCTACAGTGAACAGACTAAGGAACAAGCCCCGTAATCTGCAAGTTCCTCTTTTTTCAGTATATAACAACAATTTTCAACATTATTCCACAAACTGAAATGAAAAGACAATATTGATTTTTATGCTGCAGACAAGTAGGGAAAGGAAAAAAAATTCCTTTCCCTACATTAAGCTTCTACTATACAGGAAGAACATAACCCTTCCCTTACTAAATGCTTGTGGTGCAATGTCTCAGATACTGCAGGAAAGTTTAGAAAAAGGGAGGGGGGTTCAAGATCTTAACAGCTGCCTATCTTTAGCTCTCTCACACACACACACACCTCTGTATCTATCCACATTGTACTTTCTAAAGAAATAGAAGAACACTCACCGCAGAGTTTGTGAGGGGGGGTTGTTGGGTGCTTCAATGAGTTGGCTGTGTTCAGCAGTGATACTGATGTCAATGAACTGAGATTATTTGCATCAGTTTTGTTTGTGGGATGCATTTACCTGTCTTCTGTAGAAATACTCACACAATACGACACAAGTTGTTCATCGTCATTATCATTCTTCCATTCTAGTTCATTTTTTTAGTTCATTTTAAACTATTTTAAACTATATTTATGTGTTTTTAAAAACTGTGATCATGAAAATTGAAACTATAATAATCATATTATCTCCATCATAAAATATTTTAACCCTCCTGATATGTTCGTTTCTGAGGAACAGCATTGATGACCCGGGTCCGGGGCACGCTTAATTATACAGAAGTGTCAGAATCCGAAAAGTCCCAAAAAACATTGTTTATATCTCATCATTAACTCCATTACTAAACATTTCAATCAATATTTAGTCCAATGATGTTCTTTACTGTTCACAGATCATGGTTCAATGAGGATAAGTCACTTGTTTATTACAAAAAGATCATGTTAAAAGTTTTTTAATGTACACTGGAAAGACCTACATATAAATTACAATAGTTTTATATGCAATTGATTTTTAAAATTTTGTTTTGATTTTTTTTTTTGTTCATGGAGTGATGTTGATAAATTAAAATGAGACGCCTCTTCTGTTCAGGACCCGTTTTAAAGTTAACAATCTAAAAAAAAATACTTAAAGGTATTTTTTTCACTTTGAAACTTCTCCTGCTTGGCTTATTTAGTGTAATCAACATATAAAATAAAAAGTTCAGTTCACGTATATGTGAACAATCTATTAATGCCATATTTAATAGAATGTGTCCTTTGGGATACCACGTAAGTAATTTACAGATTAAATATCTTCAATTAGTTTCAGAACAACTCATTTTCAATCAATGTTTAAATAGCCTCTCATTCAGCATCTCATTCTTACCATTTGATAGTTGTCTTTGTACGACAGTCCCAAGAAAAGTTAATGGCACTGTTTGCAATTTCCTGCTATTCTATTTGGTACAAACAGTCAGGATCTTTTAAGGCTTTATTGAAAAAAGGAAGTATATCCACGAAGATGCGTTTACTATGGAATGTATCTCTATTTAAGTTAATTCTATGGAAGTTGAAATCATTATATTGTACTGGTTTTTAAAGTCATTTTAAAAATGATAATGTTGAAGAAAGTGGTTTGAAGGGTTTAAAACATAACGTTTAATCATATCTTTAACCTCTTTAACCATCTTTAACCATCTTTAATCTGTACTGTATGTATTTCGTGCAGACAAAAATATAAAATGATGGCATTTTAGCAATTAACAAATCTGTGGTGCATGAAAAGTGTATGGGGAAACATGACATTGTGTTACTAGGATTAAATAAAGTAATAGCTAGATAGGTTATAGCTTAATGCCATTAGCTGATCAAATAAAAAATTTAAAAATGTACATTTTTTCAGAAAAGCACAAAAACTAAAAAGGATTTAAATTTAAGAAAATGTCTTGTCTATGACCAGTTTTTAAGCAACAATGCATTATCATTTCACATTAAGACTTACTCTCCTTAGTTTCACAAAATTCTCAATAATCAGGCCACATCTGTCCTCCTCACTCCAGTACTTACTCCTCTCATTCACACCTTGTCGCCCCTGTTTCTCTATTGTATTGTATTTGCTCTATGAACTGTAAACGAATCTGCTTTTTAGTTTCTGGGACTTAAAAAAAAAAAAATAATAAAAGTGGGTTAGTGAATGATGCCTGAAAATCTTTTGAATGTTACTTTGGGGCTGGGGTTGTTACTTAAAAAAAAGAAATGTTTTACATATCGTTACATTCTTAAAAAGTAACGCCTTTTTCTGAAGATAGCATTCTTACAGTCACACATATATTATTTTATAATTAAAGTCTGTTTTTAGTTTTAGTTGGATGTACTAAAGTCTCTCATAGAGCTTTCAAATCATAAAAACAAAACTGCTGCTAACTAAGGTTTAATATTCCATGATCCATTATACGATCTGTGTGACCGGGAGGTTTTCAGGTTCATCCAGAAACAATGTCTGGAAAATGTGGTTGTAGAAGGATGGGTGGTATAGGCAGGCCCGGGTGCAGTCTGGGCTGAAGTTCAACTCCAGGATCTGGGGCTGCATGGCCAGGTCACCTAAAAGCACATCAGTATATTTAAATTTAAAGTCATGGACATAAACATTAGACAGAAGGTTTGCATATATACACGTAAACATGTTCAAATACTATACGGACCGTTTAGGAATTATTATTCTTTTATTATCCACCACAGTTTTCTGTTTTATTTTTTTATTTTTGGAATCTTGACAGTTAACAAGACTTTTACCAGTTCAATTGTAAATAATGAGATAATATTAAACACCTAGTTGTAGAATAGCTCCGCTGCCAAATTACCATCAACTCTTGTTCATTATATTGGCATCCTTTGGGCTCTCAGCCTTTTTTCTGCCAGTCCTGTTCTGCTCCATTGGCTGTGGGTTTCCCCCTCGTCTCTATGTTTCATCTGATAGCACATGCAACAAATTATCCGAATGTTTGATACTCTGCACTTGTGATGGCAGAAGATCCTAAGGCTGTCACAGGTTGCACTTCAACCAAGGTGGTTTTCAAATCTATACTCTGTTTCTCCACTTGGTTCGGTTTCCCTGTCACACAGAAAACTCAAACAAACAACTGCTTGGTGATTATCTGGGGAATATACTGAGCAAAAGAAACATCTTGAAAACATATCACCACTTCACATTGTAAAGATTATGAGCTGTTAACATGCTGTTTTGGTACAGAATTGAGGTCAGATCGTAGTTTCACCACAAACAAACAGCTTTAGAGTTTATTCAGGACTCGACTAAGGGACGTTCCAGTAAAATGCCTCAGTGGGGTTGCTTTTGGTCAAAAACAAAATCGGAGTTGGACTGAATCCTTCCTAAATATAAACCTCTGAACAGTCAAGCTCCATCATATATAAAAAGGTCTTTAAGCACCATCATCCCAATAGACCACTATTTGTCACCACCGTACAATATAAATGTGTGTTCTTTCTCCTGTAGTTGTCTGTCTCTTTCTCTGTCTCCCTCTCGCTGTCCCTTTCTGCAGGTGTCCCCGGGCTTGGGAGCTATAAGTTTTCCAGTGTGCAGCTACTGGTCCTACCATCCTGCCCAATTTTTTGTTGCTTTTGTTTGTCCACTTTCTGCTGACCTCAACGGGTCAAAGCAAATGGCTGCCCACACTGAGCCTAGTTCTGCTGGAGGTTTCTTCTGTTAAAGGAAGTTTTTCCTCTCCACTGTTGCCTATGGTTCGCTTAAGGGGGAATTGTTGGGTTTTCTCTATACATCTTTATAGTCTTGACTTTTTTACGTAAAGTGCCTTGAGATGACTTTGTTGGGAATTGGTGGTATATAAATAAAGTTGAATTGAACTGTTTTATTGAATTGGAAAAAAAGGTGAGTATGAAAACACCCTAAGATCACCCTTTGGAATGTCTACAGAGACTATATATGATGTCAGAGTGGCACTCACAAGATGCCAAACACTGACCAACTGTAAAAGCATCCAAACTTTCTAGATGCTCGTCCAGTTACCAGACTACTTGATATTCTAAAAGTCCTCTATTGAAAAAGCCACATTTGACTCTTGTAAACTTTACCTTAATCTTATGTAATATTTTAGGTAATCATCTTTAAAAACAGCCTAGAATCCCGTCTCTTTTGAAGCTGCTGTTGTGATTTTGAGACTCCATCAGTGTGGCTCTGGATGGGTGGACTAACCCTCATGTAGACGATTTCCACTGTCCCAAGCCTGGTATAAATCGGGGAGGGTTGCATCAGGAAGGCCATCTAGCAGAAAAACTGAGCTACCAAAATAACATGCAGACAAAAGATTTGCTTAGCAATCCTGAGTAGGGCCCCCACAATTACATTCATCCATCCACAGCTCATTAATGTAGTATATGTGGTGGGATCTGCAGTTACATTAATGATTAACTGTCTGTAATGAGGTGAGTTACAAATTGTGGGCAGTAAACTGCTGGTGCTATGTTTCTGTAGCTGAAATGCAGGTTCCTTATTCATCTGAAGCTTCCTCAAAGAGCTCCTGCAGATAATGTTTCCACTTACCTCTACCTCCGTCCATGGATACTGTGGGTACTGCTGCTCAAACATGGGGATGAACTCATCGTAGTGCACCTACAGTGCAAACAGAGGCACACCTTCATAAACAGACCCATGGCTGGTGGTTGGTACACATCATAGACCACTAGGCTGTCCGAATGATTAAATATTAGAATTAATACTAAGCTCCCAGTGTGGAATTATAATCTTTAAGAGTGTGAGGTTGGTTGAAGATGAACTTATAATAATAAATGCTTTTATAATAAGTGAGCTTTAGCAGATGCATATGCAAGTAGGTTACTGATATAATATAGAATATAGTTTGCTTCAACAATTATTATCTTAATAAACCGATAGAATGTCAGCAACTGAGAAATTGTTGAGCTCGTGATCAAAGCAGAGTGACCTGACTTGTAGGCTTCGGTTATAGGCCATGAGCTAATCACATCTGACTCCCTAGTAACTTACCAGGTCTCTGGTAACTGATAAAGATCACATGGTAGAATGACAGTTCAAATATGTTCTAATAGAGTGTAAAGTAACCATTACACAAGTTAGGGAAGAGAGTATTGAAACTAATAACACTAAGGTTTTGCTGGTTGAATTTTTCAGTTGCTGGGAGAAACAGCCTGCACCATGAATCTCCATGCCACCAGAGGTGCATCATGACCAGTAGAAAACATCTAAAATGAGATCTGACCAACCAAGGTTGCCTAGGGCAAGTAAGTCCCTCGGGTCTGTTGATGACATTTCAATATACCCTACTCATTCAGCACCAAGGAGGTTGTGAGTCGAATAATAAAATATTAACATAGTGAGATCTGATTGTTGTATTGTTGTCATCAACATCATAATCATCATATTACATACTTTGCTGTTAGTTTTTGCCCTTCCTAAATAAAGTTCAACATTTGCAATAAAAGTAAAGGTTTTGTTGTTTTAATCTACAAACTTTAACAATTGTTACATTCTTATGTAACAATTGTTAAAGTTTGTAGGAAGCCACCCTTAACCAGGGTTTCTTCAATGTTCTTTGTGATCAGGCCTATATAGGCAGCAGGGGAAACACTGAGATTAAGTTAGTGTATAGCTGAATGAATTCCTTCCTTCACCGCAGGTTAAATTAGAAATTTGTTCTGTTTAACCTCAGGCAGGCTAGTATACACCTGGATATCTGTAGGAAGTTTTGCCTACAGAGAGGCCTGTTAGGAATAGAGGGCTAACCGAGAGCTGTTAGTAAATTTGTGGAGGGAGTAGCAGCCATGCTCCCCCTAACAAGGGGTTAGATGACCCAGAAGTAACTGGGTCAACAAACCACGAGGCATCTGAAGGCCCCCCTTAAAAGAAGTCTTGACCATTCTGTTAAATCAGAGCCAGTCAACCCAAGCTTACACCAAAAAGATGAACAACTTGAGAGAACCACAGGAACCAGGTCTGAGCATTAACCAATTAATGGTAATAGACATAAATAATGTGTTGAAGCAGTTTTAGCTATGATCTGATGTTTTTTTGTTTTATTTTCCAAACTACTCATGTGGTAACATCGCACAGTGACAGTCTCACTAACAGCACTGTTATTTTAACAATAACACAGCCAACTTTAGCCAGTTGACTGTCGTTATTTTTGGCCTGAGGTTTGGTTCATTTTGTTCTCTATTGCTCGGTATACTCATGTAGTTTTATTGATTAAATCCGTTCCCGATCTGCTCTGTATGTGTGCACATTTTGGTTATTTGTTAATATCTGTGTCACTTGGGTCTATATCCATTCACAAAATGCCATTAAAAGTTGCAGTGCGGGTTAGAGAATATAATCATGCCCCTTTGTCAACGTGACAATTTTACAACTTTGATCTTTGACCCCATGATATTATCTTCCGGGGCCCACCCCCGTGACATCAGAGGTTTGAGGATGTTTATCTATACTGTAAGAATTGTCACTCTTTGATACAACTGATGGTGCAGAGTATAGGCCTGTTAAGCTGTAGATTTCTTTAAACACAATGTCTCTGAAAAAAGACCATTTCATGGGGTCAAAGTCGTGAAACTGTCACGTAGACAGGCCAAACTCAGCACAACATTCCAAAGAGTAAAATTACTAGTACTACTAGAGTACCCGCCCACTTTGAGCAGTGACTTATCAAATAAGTCTTTTCTTTGGATGGAGGGACTAACACCCTGGCTGCACCTAGTTTAATGACGCGATTCCTGTGTTGAAAACATATCAGAATCTAAAATCCAAATCAAGATTGGCCTCTTCATTCATGAAGTGTCTGCTGCCTGTGAGCTGCTGTCACCTGGAACTGTTGTTTCTTAGTCAGTGCCCAACATTTGTCTGTACTGTCATCATCCATCTTATCTGCTTGGAAAGCAGCTTGAACTCATAGTCTGCCATTAATGGACTCTTAGTGCACCTCACTCTCTTTGTGGTGTTGCATTTGAGTCCTGTGCGTATTTTATTAGCTGATAATTCACGGTTTTTGTCATTTTCTCTGTTTTCAACTTTGAAACTTCATTAAGAACATGCATATGCATTTATCTGATATCTGGGAAAATGACAGTAAAGCATCTCTTATATTTAACATGTTTATAACTCCATCTCCACATGTTCTGCATGTTGTAATGTTGAGATGTTTTTATTTGCAATCATGAGTTCTTTTTTCATAACTCGTTTTTTCTAATGTTGCCTCTGTTGTGTGATGTCCTGTTGTCATGGCAAAAATGACAATATCTGATCTTAGACACCTCAAGTGTAATCAGTAAAGAAGCTTCAACATCCAGGACGTCTTTTAGGGTTTTATTATCTTGCAAGTGAGAAGTTCATCGACAGATTTTCTGTCGTCCTCAAGCTCAGTTGATCTGACCTATACTCATGTTGTGTACAAAGACCTGCTGAGAGGTCTGGAGGGTCTGCTGCTCAACAGTTACCTTCACCTGCTCTACCTGGTCACATTTTACGACCTGATTTCACAGTGTGAGTCTGGCTGGATGGTAGAGTCAGGTACAGAGTCACTGGAAAATATAAAGTCTCTTCTTCACAGATAGTATTGGCGTTGTTGGTTTTTCCCGGTTCACTCTGCTGACTGCTGCAGCATAAATACATAATTTACATAAATCTGGTATTTCACATAAATAGCATTACGTATGTAAACACGTGTACACACAATTTATGTTGATGCGTCTTCCCACCCAGAGGTTGGACACACCTATAAATTGTTGTGCAGAAGAATTTTGAAAAATATAATTATCCTACATTCTCTGAGCATCACACATTTAAAGTTGAATGTCACATAAAGCAAGAAACAAGCAACGAAAAGACACATAAACACAGGTTGAAGTACAGACGACAGTTGTAGACTTTAAATGTCACAACTATTCTAATATAAAAATGCTGTTGATACCAGAAATTCATATTTGAACTGTGGGGAACTAATTGAGCATTATTTTAACAAATACTATATAAAGATTCATATTACTAATGGTAATTTCAGATATGATTTGGTATGACTTTGTTTTTGATGTTAGTATAGTTTATAATGTTTACATTTACATTTACATTTAGTCATTTAGCAGACGCTTTTATCCAAAGCGACTTACAAGTGAGGTACAAGGCAGCAAAAATCTGAGTCAAGGAGAAAAACATAAAAGCAAAATCCTATCAGAAAGAGTTCACATTTCATGAGATGCAGGCGCAAGAAAGAAGAGAAAGGCAGTTTTTTTTTTGTTGCTTTAATAGATTTAAGTGCATAAGAAGGTGCGGAAGGATTGGTAGCTCATTTCATCTCACACCATCATCGGATCATTGTGCTGAAGAGTTTTGCTTGATGTCTTCTGTGCAGTGCTGGGATGACCAGATGTGGTTTATTGGCAGAGTGCAGTGGACGGGAAGGATTGTAGACCTGAATGAGGTACTTGAGGTAAGCAGGAGCTGTTGAGGTGGTAGGCAAGAGACAGAGCTTTGAACCTGATGGGAACAGCTACAGAAAGCCAGTGTAGAGAAAAGTTGAAAATGTCTGTCTCTCATCGAGGCTGAGATGTCTGAGTGACAAGCAGAAATGCGTGATAAGACACGCAGGCGAGTCGTCCAGTGGAAAGGAAAGGAAGAGCTTTGTGTCATCAGCATGGCAGTGATAGGAAAGACCATGTGAACAGACGATAGAACCCAGGGGTGTAGTATAGACAGAAAAAAGAAGAGGACCAAGAACAGAACCCTGCGGCACACTGGTAGAGAGGCTATGAGAGTGAGAAACATGCCCCCACCAAGATACCTTGAAGGTTTGTCCTGATAGGTAAGACCAAAGCCAGGCTAGAGCTGATCCAGAGATGGCTAAGTGAGAGAGTGTGGACAAGAGGATCTGTTGGTTCACAGTTTCAAAAGCTGAAGATAGATCAAGTAGGATTAAGACAGAAGACTGACCTGTGGCTGTTACAGCTCGAAGATATTCCACGACAGTCAGGAGTGCCGTTTCTGTGGAGTGACCCCTCTTGAAGCCAGACTGGTTGACATTAATGACAAAGTCAACCCTCAGACTTTGTCAGACTTTGTTGTTCCATTGTCTTGGCCAGAAATAGAAGAAGGGAAAGGTCGGTAATTCTCCACAATGGAGGGATTAAGAGAAGGCTTCTTGAGCAGTGGGGTAATCTGGGTCTGCTTGAATGAGGTCGGAAAAGTGCCACAAGTCTTTTTCTGCAGTGCACAAATGTCATGCACTGGTAACATACAACCGACAGGCATTACTGGACATCGACAACTCACGACACATTGACTTTACAAGCTTTATTGGAGCTGGAGCTACAACTCATTGTTCACTCCCAGAGTCACCACTGAAACCACCACCGAAACCATCCTGGGGGCCACGAAGCACCGGGCTTGGGTGAGTTAGCTGACACCAGGAAAGTGCTTCGGAGACAGCGACACAAGAGAGGCAAGATGGGAGGGCTCCATGTTGGGCTAAAAGCTTGCATAGCTGACCACCGATACCTAGCCTCCTGCTAGCGAATGTCCGGTCTCTGAAAAACAAACTGGACGAGCTACGAACCAAGATTACAATTCAGCGGGAAATCAGAGAGTCATGCGCCCTGATTTTCACTGAGAACTGGCTCTCAGACAAAGTCCCAGAGGACACCATTCAGCTACAGAATCACTCTGTTCACTGAGGCAATCGACCACCTGCGTCCGGTAAGGCTAAAGGGGGAGGTGTGTGTGTTTGTCAACAACTCATGGTGTGGAGATATACAGACGGTTGATGAACACTGTTTGCCGGATGTGGAGTTTCTACTGCTGAAGTGCCGTCCTTATTATCTCCTGAGGGAATTTACTGCTGTGTTTACATCCCCCCGCGAGCAAACTCCACGGCAGTACTCAGCAAACTCCATGACGTCATCAGTGCGTTAGAAACTGCTCATCCTGACGGTGTTTTTTGTTGCTAGCAAGAGAGATCATATTTCACCTTCACTAGCTTCTCTCCATTGGCTTCCCATTAAATCTAGAATAGAATTTAAAACCCTGCTTCTTACATATAAAGCTCTGAATGGTCAGGCTCTATCACATATAGAAGACCTCATAGAACCATATCATCCCAGTAGACCACTTCGCTCTCAGAATGAAGCTATGAAGCTGTCACGGTGTACTTCCTGTTTTTGGACTTTTATTTTGTGGCCCCTTCTCCTTACTTCCTGTCACAGTTCTTTTTGCCCAGCCTTACCCTCGTTGTCCCTCATTGTTTACACCTGTTCCGTCCTCTACTTAAGTGCCGTCTTCCCTTCACTCCCCTGCCAGATCCTTGTTGTCATCAACGTGGTCACTGCCATTGTGGTTCCTGTCGTCAGTGGCGTTATTACCCTCACCAACCCTTGGTAAAAGCTAGATGTGTGTTTCATGGACTTTTTCATTCGGGACTCTAGTTGCTCTTGCACTTTTGTTTTCTGGACCCTGTGCAGCTTTTCCCTTTGGTTTGGGGTTTGATTTGTTTCGTAGTGTTTGTCCCTTTGGTTCATTGTTTTAGTAACTTATTTTCATTCCCGTGTCTTGTTTAGTTTGACATGTTCCCTTTTTATTAGTTTTCTTGTGGTGTCCCATGTGTTCATTCATTCCTGTAGTCATTGTTATTCATGTCTCATTGGTTAATTCTGTCTCTCCTGTTTAGTAGTTATTGTTTTCCGTGTCTAGTTGTTAAGTTTCTCTCCTGTGTTATAGTTTTTGTTATCTCCGGTTGATGTGCTTAGTTTTCTCTGTTTACCAGTTTTCTTAGACTTCCCCGTATGGTTATTTAAGTTATTAGATTTTCCGGTTTTGTTTATTTTCCAGTGTTGTTTATTTTGGCCAATTAAGTTCTTCTCTTGTTGTCGATGTTTGTTTCTGTTGTATTTTACTTTCTCTTAAGTTAACTCCCCCGGTGTACTGCTCCAGTGGTTAGTCGTCTTAGTCTGTATTCTGTTCTGACTCTGGTTTCTAATATCCTCCTGTTAGGAGCGACTTCTGTTCACCATTTACGTTTCTGTCAAAAGCCCTTTTGGTACTGCATCCCTTGCACTGTCTCCTCTCTTGGGTCCGTCCTCTAACCAAAACCCTGACAGTAGGATCTGGCCAGACTAGGACCCAGAGATGTGTGAGTGGTTCTTCTTTCTGCTATCATGCATGTGGCCAGTCTAAGGGACCTTCAGGCTGAGTCTATATTCTGTTCTGACTCTGGTTTCTAATATCCTCCTGTTAGGAGCGACTTCTGTTCACCATTTAAGTTTCTGTCAATAAAAGCCCTTTTGGTACTGCATCCCTTGCACTGTTTCCTCTCTTGGGTCCGTCCTCTAACCAAAACCCTGACAGAAGCTCCTCTCCTGTGGAAGCAGTTCCCAGTTCAGATTCAGCAAGCAGACACCCTCTCTACTTTTAAGTCTAGGCTTAAAACCTTCCTCTTTGATAAAACTTATAGTTAGTTATAGTTATGCTGCTATAGCTTTAGACTGCTGGGGGACCCACCCCCAAATGCAGTGAGCTCCTTTCCTCCTCTCGTCCCTCTCTTCTCCACAATTCTCATCACTGTGTGACATTAACTTTGTGTCTTCTTTCTGTTGTAGTTGTCTTTTCCTTCTGCCTCTCTCTTTCCCCAGGCTTTGCCTAGAAATCCTGTCCATGAAAATTACAAACAGGATCAGTGACAAAGGAGACCCATGAAGCGGGGCAACACCAATTGGAAACCTGTTTGAATTATTACAGAGAATACACACACACCTCTCACCCTGGTTGTACAAGGGCAGGATGGCTCATAACAACATCCCTGGCACCACATACCCCCACAATAGAAGTTTGACAATTGGTTGGAGCTTCCTTTCTAGCACCCTGGCATAGTCATTTTCAGGGAGGCAGAGTAGTCTGATACCCTGATAGTTGGCGCACAGCCTCCAGTCCCTCTTTCCAAAAATGGAGACCAGCATTCCAGTTTTCCAGTCCATAGGCACTGTAACTAATTTCAATTTCAACTTTATTTATATAGCGCCAATTCACAACAAAGTCATCTCAGGGCACTTTACAGAATAAAGTCAAGATTATAAAGAGAACCCAACAATTCCCCCTGGAGCAAACTATAGGCAACAGTGGAGAGGAAAAACTCCCTAACTGTCCTCCATAAAACACTGAACAGGACAGCCTGAGTCCAGAATGTTCAGCATATCAGGGCGAATCTCATCCAGACATTCTCTGTCCAGGTCAGCAGTTATTCTCCCCTGCTGAGTACAGCTTGGGCCAAACCATGCTTTGTCTTTCTGAGGCGTCCAATGGTTTTCCAGATTGTCCTTGGGGCCAACTGTAAGTCCTTCTCCATAGCCTCTTCAAACTCTTCCCACACCAGAGTTTTTGTATCGCCAACTGCCCGAGCCGCAGCCCTTCTAACCTGCCGGTAATTATCTGCTGATTTGAGAGACCCCTGAGCCAACCATGCTGGAAAGGCCTATTTCTTCAATCTGACAGCCTTCAGAATCCACCAGCAAGTCCTCAGGTTTCTGCCATGTCAGGCACCAACTTCCTTTTGAATACAACCCAAAGACCCCAGCCTAACCCAGAACGTAGAAATTCTTCCAGAGATTGGAGTTAAAATTCTGTTCTTATCATACGTCCTCTATACATTTCTGTTTGCCAAGTCCATCCAGCAGCCTCCCTCGCCACCTGATCTATCTCATCACTAGGTTGTGATCAGTTGACAGCTCTGCTCCTCTCTTCGCCCGAGTGTCCAAGTCACACGACCTGAGGCCTATGGTGTTCTGGTACCAGGTACAGTGGTGAACAACCCTATGCTCAAACATGGTGTTCGTTATGGCCAACCCATGACTAGCACAGAAATCCAATAGCAAAGCACTACTTGGGCTTAGATCAGGCAGGCCATTTCTCCCAATCACTCCCTTCCAGGTTTCTCAATCATTGCATTGAAGTCCTCCAGCAGAACTCTGGAGTCCCTAGGTTGTACCTTCTCAAGGACCCCACCCAAGAAGGCTGGATGCTCTAAAGTGCTGTTTGGAGCATAAGCACAAAAAACTACCAGAGCCTTTCTCTCAACAACTTTCAGCTGCATTGAGGTGACACTCTTGTTCTTCAGAGAGAACTCCAACACAGCAGCATTCAGCTCGGGACTTTCCCACACCCTTCCGAGTGCCTCTCACTTTAGGCAACTCCAGAAAAGGAGAATCCAACCCCTTTCTAGGAGTTTAGTTCCAGAGTCATTGCTATGTCTAGAAGTAAGCCGACCTATATCTAGTTGGTATCGCTTAACCTCTTGCAGTAGCTCTGGCTCCTTCCCCGTCAGAGAGGTGACATTCCACATTCGGAGAACTAGCTTACAGAGCATTGGATCAGCATGCATAGACTCCAGACACTGCCTGCTGTGCGGGTTGTATCACACCCAATCCATGCTCCTGTCCCTGCAGGTGGTGGGCCCACAGGTTGGTGGATCCATGTTATTTTGGACCCCATGGGCAAATTTCTGGCCACCAGATGCTCGCCGACAAGCTCCCCTCCCAGGTCTGGCTGCAGAGAGGCACTGGACATGCCTCCACCCTCTTTTTTTCTCCTTTGCTCAGTAGTAGCATATTTTCTACCAGTACCCTGTTGACTAAATGTATGGTTGGTGGTCATTGGCAACCTGGACCTTTAGTATAGAACTCTGATTATTAATCTGCATAAGTGATTTGCCCAAGTTTTTAGTCAGATGCTCTTTCTGATGCAACCCTCCCAATTTATCCAGGTATGGGACTGGAACTGAGAGTCCACAACCTTTTGCAGCCTCTGTAGCTGGGTTTTTAAACATTTCTTTATATTATAGTTTAAGTCTCTGCTTTTAAAAATTAATAAACTTAAGTTTAACACCTTCTTAAAACTTCCATAAATGTGTCCCCCTTGTTTGTGTGTGCCTGCTCTGACACCTTTAGAAAATTTTTAGATATGGCCCCGCTAATCATTGGAGGTCTTCCATGCATGCGCACCTGGTAGGAGGCTCTGGGGTAGACTCAGAAAACACTGACGCCATTACATATCTCACCTATCCCACTTAAGAAACTATCACAATTAGGGTGAGGGTGGACCCAAGCGAGGAGACTGTGAGAGGGACTGAACTAACAAAAGGCGTTTATTGATACGAACTTAATGACAAACAGAAATCGCTTCTAGCAGGAAGGTACAAAAAAACAGGCTCACAGCAGGTAAAAGACTAACACTAGCAAGAGGGAATGCGATGGCCACCTCCAGGAGAGGGGTGGCAACCAGCTCGGGCCCAGCAACAAGTGGAGTGTCAGCCGACCAGGGGTCAGGTGCAGGATCAGGACAGGCCGGACCTCAGCCGACCAGGAGACAAGAACAGGACCTGGGAAAATAGAGACAGGAGATACAGAGAGAGGACAAATGGCCACCGACCTCGGTTCCGGGACAGGAACAGGAACTTGGCGAGCCAGAAGCTGCGTCCACACAGGAGGCTGGACCGAGGTTGCGGCGTCGACCTGGGCAAACCCCTCGGGAGGGACCACTGGCGGCGTCGACCAGCACGGAAACAGGACCTGAAGTGGCGGCGTCGACCCGCACCGGAATTGGAGCTGAGGTGCCAGCGTCGGCACGCAACAGAACAGGAGCTGAGGTGCCAGCGTCGACCTGCTCAGTGACAGGAACAGGATCAGAGGCACGAGCGGAAGCGGAGTTGGGCGACTGTAAGACAGCGACTGGATGAGCAGTAAGCAGGAACTGGACGAGCAGAAGCAGGAACAGGAGCAGGTGTAGGAACAGAAACAGGACTAGGTGGAGAGGCAGCTGACCCCGGCCTCCGGACAGGACCTGGACATACAGGGAAAGTACCAGGTGAGGTGTTGACCGAGCCAGAGGCAGGAGCCAGAGCAGGTTCAGCATTGAGGCCAGGCGCAGAGCTGACAACAGCTGACCCAGAGAGCAGAACAGTACGGAACAGACGTCAGCTGACTCGGAGGCGGGTGCCGGAACAGGATCACGCCAACTCAGAAGCAGGCGTGCAGTTCTGGAAAGGGCAAGGTTCTGCTCATCCAAACTTCGCCCTGAACACTCCTAAATCGGCCAGTATTTGGGGAATCCCATGCAGGCTCAACAACCACAATCTCGACCTAATGATCTACTCCAATTGCCATGCTGCTGAACAGTGAGCCTCGGGCTCCACAGAGATGGCCATGGTCTCACGCAGATGTATGAGCAGCTGATGGACGACCGGGTATTGATATTGTTAGTTGATGTCCGGAGTTTGTATAGCTGGAGTTATACCGGAGACTTTGGGGTGGTACTGGAGAGAGGTTCCTGGCTGGGGGGGGGCTGCGGCCGAGTGAGGGAGAGCGCCCACCGGACATGAAGCTAGTCCAGAAACAGGAGCTGACATTCTACAGGAGCCAAAACGGGAACAGGTGGGCAGCTGGCTGGCTTGGAGACAGTCGGTGCTGTGGCAGGATCAGGGGTAGTGTCAAGGAGCGTCCGCCGGCCCAGAAATACGCCCAGGAACAGGGACAGACTGAGGAGTAACAGAGACTAGTGATTTGGTTTGAGGTTTGGACCTCTTACGTCGGGGGCCCACACCCAGAGGACAGATTGCCAGACGGGTCCCCTCATAACCGGTTAAGACCTCAGTCTGGTTATGAGCCTGGGTCTGTACCCCAAGAAGGACATGAATGTCTTTGTGACATCCATAGGGGGAAAAAAAAGAAAAAGAAAAAAACACTCTCAAATCCTACAAACCACAATTAGGGTGAGGGTGGACCCAAATGAGGAGACTGTGAGACGGACTGAACTTACAAAAGGCGTTTATTGAA
The DNA here is from genome assembly GCF_033026475.1 of Channa argus. Taxonomy (NCBI): domain Eukaryota; kingdom Metazoa; phylum Chordata; class Actinopteri; order Anabantiformes; family Channidae; genus Channa; species Channa argus. The sequence continues at coordinate 17,566,721 of NC_090217.1, read as the reverse complement.
ATGAACTTAATGACAAACAGAAATCGATCCTAGCAGGAAGGTACAAAAAAACAGGCTCACGACAGGTAAAACACAAGACTAACTATCAACTTGTCTGTACATTAGGGAAGTTAACTTAAGAAAACAAGACGCCAAACAAAACTAATGTCGTCAACAGGAGTGATACATGGTTAACCAAAATCAACACCAAAAAAAAGGCTCCGGAATAAAATAAGACTAGGATGTGAAACATAAACCTAAATGAACACACGAGGAAAGACTAAGAAACTAACAAACAGAAACACCAAACAAAATAGGACACGGGTAAGAAATGAGAAAAAGCTAAAGAAACTAATCAACAGAATCACACCAAACCTCAGACCAAAAGTTGCAGGAAAACAGAGTCCAATATTCAGGAGTCAGGAGAGAAAATGAAGATTTCTTTGGGGAGAATGACGTCTGGAAAGCCTTACTAAATCTGCTGCCACTACGACCCAACTCTTGATAAGCAGAATGGATGGATGGTTTTTATATTTTCTTAATTTCAACTGGAATTTTCCCCCTTCCCTATATGCGTACCTGCTCTGACTCACCAAGAAATTTTTAGAAAGTATGTCTCATCATTAGCCCTTGAGTAAGGTGTTTGCTTCTCATACTGGAATGTAGCAAAGCCTGACAAACCTCTTCATATCTACAGTTTGAAGATAGGTGTAACCAACATGTGGGGAAGTGTCAGAGCCAACAGGCTCCATTCCCTGCACAAACACAATTAGATAAGAGCTCAAACTAGTTTCAGAGAAAGTGAAAGTCAGACAGTCGTTGCTGCTGAGAGGTGAAATGGCTCAGAAAGGAGTTCAGCTGGACCGAGAAACCTTCTCTTGTTCGATCTGTCTGGATCTACTGAAGGATCCGGTGGCTATTCCCTGTGGACACAGCTACTGCATGAAGTGTATTAAAAGGTTCTGGGATGAAGAGGATGGTAAGAAATTCCACAGCTGCCCTCAGTGTAGACAGACCTTCACACCGAGACCTGTCCTGGTGAAAAACACCATGTTAGCAGTTTTAGTGGAGGAGCTGAAGAAGACTGGACTCCAAGCTGCTCCTGCTGATCACTGCTATGCTGGACCTGAAGATGTGTCCTGTGATGTCTGCACTGGGAGAAAACTGAAAGCTCTCAAATCCTGTCTGGTGTGTCTGGCTTCTTACTGTGAGAATCACCTCCAGGCTCATTACGATGCAGCTCCATTAAAGAAACATAAACTGGCCGACCCCTGCAGGAAGCTGCAGGAGAACATCTGCTCTCGTCATGATGAGGTGATGAAGATTTTCTGCCGTACTGATCAGCAGTGTATCTGTTATCTCTGCTCCATGGATGAACATAAAGGCCACGACACAGTCTCAGCTGCAGCAGAGAGGACTGAGAGGCAGAGAGAGCTCGAGGGGAGTCGACAAAAACTCCAGCAAAGAATCCAGGACAGAGAGAAAGATGTGAAGCTGCTTCAACAGGAGGTGGAGGCCATCAGTCTCTCTGCTGATAAAGTAGTAGAGGACAGTGAGAAGATCTTCACTGAGCTGATCCGTCTCATGGATAATAGAAGGTCTGATGTGAAGCAGCAGATCAGATCCCAGCAGGAAACTGAAGTGAGTCGAGTCAAAGAGCTTCAGGAGAAGCTGGAGCAGGAGATCACAGAGCTGAAGAGGAAAGACGCTTCACTGGAGCAGCTCTCACTCACAGAGGATGACATCCATTTTGTCCATAGCTACCCCTCACTGTCAGCACTCAGTGAACCTACAGACTCATCCAGCATCAACATCTGTCCTCTGAGATACTTTGAGGATGTGACAGCAGCTGTGTCAGAGCTCAGAGATAGACTACAGGACATCCTGAGAGAGACATGGACAAACATCTCACTGAGACTGACGGAAGTCCATGTTTTACTGTCACCAGCAGATCCCAAGACCAGAGCTGAGTTCTTAAAATATTCATGTGAAATCTCAGTGGATCCAAACACAGCAAACACACTAATGTTATTGTCTGAACGAAACAGAAAAGTAACAGTGATGAGTAAAGAACAGTCTTATTCTCCTCATCCAGACAGATTCACTACATGTTGTCAGGTCCTGAGTAGAGAGAATCTGACTGGACGTTGTTACTGGGAGGTGGAGTGGACAGGGACAGGAGTTTATGTAGCAGTGGCATATAAGAATATCAGCAGAGCAGGGAACTGGAAGGAAAGTGGATTTGGACACAATAATAAATCTTGGGCATTAGAGTATTTCAAAAACAAATATACATTTTATTACAACAAAATCCAAACTCTTGTCTCAGGTCCTCAGTCCTCCAGAGTAGGAGTGTACCTGGATCACAGAGCAGGTATTCTGTCCTTCTATAGTGTCTCTGAAACCATGACTCTCCTCCACAGAGTCCAGACCACATTCACTCAGCCTCTACATGCTGGACTTTGTTTTAATTGTTATGAAGACACTGCTGAGTTGTGTGAACTCAAATAGAAAAAAGTAATTTAAGGTGCAGTAGATCAAAATGTGTATTTGAATTTCCTGAAAGCTCATTGTTGTTGTTTCTTCACTTCTTTCTGATCCACTTTCAGTCAAACTTTATTGATAGTACTCAGCTAGTTCATCTTCTCATTTCCTGTTAGTGTTGGACTTTCTGTAGGTGGGTATTTTCCTGTGTCTGTTCACACATGAACATCATTGCTCAGGATTATTTCTGTTTAAATAAACCATAATTTCTCCAGATGGAAATTTGAACTTCTCTGATGAATATTTGTATTTTTATGTTGGTAGGTTTTTTTATTGCGTGGACATGAACAGAGAAAAGAACCAAACTTTATGTTTAGAATGTTAACATTTATTTAATCACCATGTCAATTTGTCATTTCAAAACCTCTTTCAAAACTGTACTGACCATTATTAGAATCATTACAGAGTATAATCATCGTCTTACTAAAAATCTACTGTGCTTGTACCTTGTTCCTGTGAAATGATAAAGTTGATCTAATCTTTGTAAAAACAGCTTTTTTCTCTAAATAATTAGTTCATTTTTGTTTTCATTGTCATAATTAAAGTGAACAGATTTTAATGATCGTAATCATGTGATCAGAGTTTTTATTTCAGCTGTGATTTGTTTTATATGGTTGTAAATATTGCTCAGACATGTAAATGTTAATGTTTCAAACATGAAACACATTGAAATCCTTCATGTCACTTTCACTTGATGAAGAAATCATTATAACCTCATCCGTCAGCCTGTCCATCATCAGAGCAAACAAGAAGGGGCTCAGAGCCGATCCTTGATGCAGACCCACCTGTTAGATTTCAACATACACAGGGATTCAAATGCCAGAACCAACAAGTTGATAGTAAAGCTGGAGGTCGGGAAAACGAACGAGAATAGGGAAACAGGATACATGGGGAGACAAACTAAGAACAAACAATAGACATGAAAGTCTTTATAAAACAAGAATAGATGGATGATGTGAATCAGGTGTGGACTGGTGCCAGCTGAGGAACGGAAAGCCAAGAAGGACGGGAGACAGGCTGAGGTGGAACTCAGGGGTGGGAAGCCTCAGCTGGCGTTAGACGTAGCAAATTACATCTAACACAACATGTGTAAAACCTAACTTCTGACTCCAACTCCACCTTGAACTCCTCTGTCACACCTACAGCACCACTGCACATGTCCTGCACCACTCTAACATACTTCTCTGCCACTCCAGACGTCCTCATACAATACCACAGCTCCTCTCTCGGCAACCTGTCATTAGCTTTCTCTAAATCTACAAAGACACAATGCAACTCCCTCTGACCTTCTCTGTACTTCTCCATCAGCTTCCTCAAAGCAAATACTGCATCTGTTCTTCTCTTTCTAGGCATAAAACCATATTGCTGCTCACAAATGTTCACCTCTGCCCTTAGCAGAGCTTCCACTACTCTTTCCCACAACTTCATTGTTTGGCTCATCAGCTTTATTCCTCTGTAGTTGCCACAGCTCTGCTCATCTCCCTTGTTCTTAAAATTCAACTTTCAACTTTATTTATATAGCGCCAATTCACAACAAAGTCATCTCAGGGCACTTTACAGAATAAAGTCAAGATTATAAAGATATATAAAGAGAACCCAACAATTCCCCCTGGAGCAAGCCATAGGCAACAGTGGAGAGGAAAAACTCCCTTTAACGAAAGAAACCTCCAGCAGAACCAGGCTCAGGGTGGACGACCATCTGCCTCGACCGGTTGGGGTGAGTGGAAAGGGGAGAGAGAAAAGAACAGAGCAACAAAAAGCAACAACAAACATCGGGCAGATTGATAGGACCAGTAGCTGCACGCTGGTAGACACACAGCTTTAAAGCCGGGGGACACCTGCAGAAAGGGACAGAGGAGGACAAAGACAACTACGGGAGAGAACACACAGAGTTAATGACATACAGTGGTGACAATTGCGGGGTGAGAGGAGAGGAGAGATGGTCAAGAGGAGGAAAGGAGCTCAGTGCATTGGGGGGTGGGTCCCCCAGCAGTCTAAGCCTATGGCAGCATAACTATAACTAACTATATGCTTTATTAAAAAGGAAGGTTTTAAGCCTAGACTTAAAAGTAGAGAGGGTGTCTGCTTCCCGAATCTGAACTGGGAGCTGGTTCCACAAGAGAGGAACTTGATAGCTAAAGGCTCTACCTCCCATTCTACTTTTGGAAATTCTGGGAACCACAAGTAGGCCTGCATTCTGAGAGCAAAGTGGTCTACTGGGATGATATGGTTCTATGAGGTCTTCTAAATATGATGGAGCCTGACCATTCAGAGCTTTATATGTAAGAAGCAGGGTTTTAAATTCTATTCTAGATTTAATGGGAAGCCAATGGAGAGAAGCTAGTGAAGGTGAAATATGATCTCTCTTGCTAGTTCCAGTCAGCACTCTTGCTGCAGCATTTTGTATTAATCGCAGGCTCTTTAGGGAGTTACTGGGGCATCCTGACAGTACGGAATTACAGTAGTCCAACCTAGAGGTAACAAATGCATGGACCAGTTTTTCTGGCATCACTTTGAGACAGTATGCTCCTAATTTTGGCAATGTTCCGTAGGTGGAAGAAGCCTGTTCTAGAGATTTGTTTTATATGTGAGTTAAAGGACAGATCCTGATCAAAAATAAATCCAAGGTTCCTTGCAGTAGTACTGGAGGCCAGACTTATGCCATCTAGTGTAACAATATGGTTGGACATCATATCTCTGAGATTTTTGGACCCAAATACTATGACTTTAGTTTTGTCTGAGTTTAAAAGTAAAAAATTGTGGGACATCCAGGCCTTTATGTCTTGTAGGCATGTTTGAAGCTTTATTAACTGATTATTTTCATCTGGTTCCATAGATAAATATAGCTGGGTATCATCAGCATAACAGTGGAAATTTATGGAGTGTTTTCTAATAATGTTGCCTAAAGGAGACATATATAAAGTAAAAAGTATTGGTCCTAACACAGAGCCTTGTGGAACTCCATAGCTAACCTTTGTGTGCATGAAGGATTCATCATTAACATGAACAAATTGAAATCTATCAGACAGATAAGATTTAAACCAACCTAGTGCAGTTCCTGTAATTCCAATTTCATGTTCCAGTCTCTGTAATAAAATGTTATGATCAATGGTATCAAATGCGGCACTAAGATCTAACAGAACAAGTATAGAGATGAGTCCAGTATCTGAGGCCATGAGAAGATCGTTGGTGACTTTTACCAGTGCTGTTTCTGTACTATGATGAACTCTAAATCCTAAATGAAAGTCTTCATACAAATTATTCCTATGAAGGTGATCACATAATTGTTTTGCGACTACTTTTTCAATTATTTTAGAAATAAAGGGGAGATTAGATATTGGTCTGTAATTGGCTAAAACACCTGGGTCAAGACAGGGTTTTTTAAGTAATGGTTTAATTACAGCTACCTTATAGGCCTGTGGTACATAGCCTGTTTCTAAAGATAGATTGATGATATCTAATATGAACGTATCTATTAAGGGTAAAGCTTCCTTGAGCAGCTTAGTTGGAATAGGATCTAGCAGACAGGTTGTTGGTTTAGATGAGGTAATAATTGAAGTTAGCTCAGAGAGATCTATGGGTAAAAAGCAGTCTAACAGGGAGTGGGGCCTTATCCATGATTCTAGCACTGCTGTACATGAAGATCTATCTGTAATTTTTGGGGGGAGGATCTGGTGAATTCTTTCTCTAATAGCTACAATTTTATTCATAAAGAAGGTCATGAAGTCATTGCTGCTCAGAGTTAAGGGAATAGTAGGTTCAACAGAACTATGGCTCTTAGTCAGCCTGGCTACGGTGCTGAACAGAAACCGGGGGTTGTTCTTGTTTTCTTCTATTAATGATGAATAATATGCTCTTCTGGCATCACTGAGAGCTTTTTTGTACGTTTTTAAACTATTTTTCCAGGCTAAATGAGATTCTTCTAAATTTCTGGACGCCACTTCCTTTCTAACTTTCGTGTTGCCTGTTTTAAGTTGCGTGTTTGTAAACTATACCATGTAGATCGCCTCTGCTGGTTTACTGCCTTCTTTTTTAGAGGGGAATTGGCCCCAGTACACTTCTCCTCCATTACTCGGGCAACCTCTCATTTTCCAAGATCTTGATCTAGATCCCTCCTCATTGTCCAACGTAGCACACAAGTCCTCATGTACTCTTTGTTTGGCCTTTGCCACCTCTACCTTCACCTGCATCTCCCTGTACTCCTGTCTACTCTCTTCAGTCCTCTCAGTGTCCCACTTCTTCTTAGCTAACCTCTTTCTCTGTATACACTCCTGAACTTCCTCGTTCCACCACCAAGTCTCTATGTCCATTTTCTTCTTTCCAGATGACACACCGAGTACCCTCCTACCTGTCTCCCTGATCACATTAGCCGTAGTGGTCCAGTCATCTGGAAGCACCTCCAAACCACCCAGAGTCTGTCTCAGCTCCTCCCTGAAAACTACACAACATTCTTCCTTTTTCAACTTCCACCACTTCGTCCTCTGCTCTGCCTTTGTCGTCTTCATTTTCCTGACCACCTGAGTCATTTTACACACCACCATCCTGTGTTGTCTGGCTACACTCTCCCCTACCAATACTTTACAGTCACTGATCTCTTTCAGATTACAACATCTACACAAGATGTCGTCCACTGTTCCTGCCTCTTCTGGAAGAAAGTGTTCACTACAGCCATTTCCATCCTCTTTGCAAAGTCTACCACCATCTGTCTTTCTGCGTTATAAACTAAGGAGAGTGCAAGGAAACGATGCACACATTCAGAGGAGAACAAGGGCAGGAATATACAATCAAGCAAATAACCAAACAAAGGCTGATAGACAGGGATAAACACTGGTGATGGTGAAAACTAAACACTGCGTCGAGTGCTTCAAAACATTTATGACGCTTCTGTTTTGAAAGTCTGTGTCAATGTGATCAATCATGTGGTTGTTTTCTAATCCTTTTATGAAATTTGAGCACTTACTGACACAATAAAAAACACATCAAAATGCCTGGTTTTTAAGGAGTTATAGACAGAGGCAACTTTTTATTTATTTATTTATTGTGATTTAATAATTTAGTGGAAAACAATTTAAACTATAGCACATGCATATAAAAAACTATGACATGCAATCAAATATTCAGTGATAACACTGCTTCCCACCTAAGTCACCTAGGAACTTGGCTCCACACATTTTTGTTTGCAGAATTATAAAATGTAGAAATTCTTCAAACAATAGAATGTTCTCAAGAGCTTTGAATCAGCATGTTTCTATAAGAGCTACACACATTTCTCCAGCCGATGTTGCCAAAGTATAGAAGTAGAATAATAGTAAAATTATTTGTATGTGTACAGGGATTTGTGTGAGCCTACTCAGACTTGTGTGTGTGTACTCCGATTGGTATTTCAGTGTATTTGTGTGTGGACACAAATCAGTAACTGTAAATAATATTTGTGTGTATGTAAAATAATGTGAAAATGTATTCACTCTGGTAGCAGGAGTAAGTCAAGAGCAAATCTCCACAGCCAACTCAAAGACAGGTAAAGGTGAGACTCACCTGAGGGACATTGACCATAAGGATGAGCCTGGGAGCCTGCGATGAGGGCAAGGGAAACCTTCCCATACAAACAAATCTTGTAGACTGCAGAACAGTAGCAAAGTGAGGCTTTCCAGCCCTTTTACTTAAAACCTGAGTGTTTTCTCAGATAATTATACATTTACATCGAGTTTTTTGAGTGAATAAATTTGCACATTCTTCTTCTTTTCCTTTCGGCTGCTCCCTTTCAGGGGTCGCCACAGCGAATCATGTGCCTCCATCTAACTCTGTCCTCTGCATCCTCTTCACTCACACCAACTAACTTCATGTCCTCCCTCACTACATCCATAAATCTCCTCTTTGGTCTTCCTCTAGACCTCCTGCCTGGCAGCTCCAACCTCAGCATCCTTCTACCGATATATTCACAGTTTCTCCTCTGAACATGTCCAAACCACCTCAATCTGGCCTCTCTGACTTTATCTCCAAAACATCTAACATGAGCTGTCCCTCTGATGTCCTCATTCCTGATCCTGTCCATCCTCGTCACTCCCAAAGAGAACCTCAACATCTTAAGCTCTGCAACCTCCAGCTCTGCCTCCTGTCTTTTCTTCAGTGCAACAGTCTCTAAGCCGAACAACATTGCTGGTCTCACCACCGTCTTGAACACCTTTCCTTTCATTCTCGCTGATACTCTTTTATCACACAACACACCTGACACTTTTCTCCACCCGTTCCAACCTGCCTGCACTTGTCTCTTCACCTCTTTTCCACACTCTCTGTTGATCTGAACCGTTGACCCTAAGTACTTAAAGTCCTGCACCTTCTTCACCTCTGCTCCCTGTAACCTCACCGTTCCACCTGGGTCCCTCTCATTCACACACATGTATTCTGTCTTGCTGCGGCTAAGCTTCATTCCTCTGTTTTCCAGAGCAGACCTCCACTTCTCTAGATTTTCCTCCACCTGCTCCCTGCTCTCACTACAAATAACAATGTCATCTGCAAACATCATAGTCCAGGGAGATTCTTGTCTAACCTCATCTGTCAGTCTGTCCATCACCAGAGCAAACAAGAAGGGGCTCAAAGCCGATCCTTGATGCAGACCCACCTCCACCTTGAACTCCTCTGTCACACCTACAGCACACCTCACCACTGTCTTACAGCTCTCATACATGTCCTGCACCACTCTAACATACTTCTCTGCCACTCCAGACGTCCTCATACAATACCACAGCTCCTCTCTCGGCACCCTGTCATACGCTTTTTCTAAATCTACGAAGACACAATGCAACTCCCTATGACCCTCTCTGTACTTCTCCATCAGCGTCCTCAAAGCAAATACTGCATCTGTTGTACTCTTTCTAGGCATGAAACCATATTGCTGCTCACAAATGTTCACCTCTGCCCTTAGCCGAGCTTCCACTACTCTTTCCCACAACTTCATTGTGTGACTCATCAGCTTTATTCCTCTGTAGTTGCCACAGCTCTGCGCATCTCCCTTGTTCTTAAAAATTGGTACCAGTACACTTTTCCTCCAGTCCTCTGGCATCCTCTCACTCTCCAAGATCTTGTTAAACAAACTAGTCAAAAACTCTACTGCCACCTCTCCTAGACACTTCCATACCTCCACAGGTATGTCATCAGGACCAACTGCCTTTCCACTCTTCATCCTCTTCAATGTCCTCCTCACTTCACTCTTACTAATCTTTGCTACTTCCTGCTTCACAACAGTCACCTCTCCTACTCTTCGTTCCCTTTCATTTTCCTCGTTCATCAACTCTTCAAAGTACTCCTTCCATCTTCCCATCACACTACTGGCACCTGTCAATACATTTCCATCCTTATCTTTAATCACCCTAACCTGCTGCACATCCTTTCCATCTCTATCTCTTTGTCTGGCCAACCTGTACAAATCCACCTCTCCCTCTTTAGTGTCCAACCTAGCATACAAGTCCTCATATGCTCTTTGTTTGGCCTTTGCCACCTCTATCTTCACCTTACGCTGTATCTCCCTGTACTCCTGTCTACTCTCTTCAGTCCTCTCAGTGTCCCACTTCTTCTTAGCTGACCTCTTTCTCTGTATACACTCCTGAACTGCCTCGTTCCACCACCAAGTCTCCTTGTCCGCTTTCCTCTTTCCAGATGACACACCGAGTACCCTCCTACCTGTCTCCCTGATCAAATTAGCTGTAGTAGTCCAGTCATCTGGAAGCACCTCCAAACCACCCAGAGTCTGTCTCAGCTCCTCCCTGAAAACTAAACGACATTCTTCCTTTTTCAACTTCCACCACTTCGTCCTCTGCTCTGCCTTAGTCCTCCTTATCTTCCTCTCCACCAGCATCATTTTGCACACCACCATCCTGTGTTGTCTGGCTACACTCTCCCCTACCAATGCTTTACAGTCACTGATCTCTTTCAGATTACAACGTCTACATAAGATGTAGTCTACCTGAGTGCTTCTCCCTCCGCTCTTGTACGTCACCCTATGTTCCTGCCTCTTCTGAAAGAAAGTGTTTACTACAGCCATTTCCATTCTCTTTGCAAAGTCAACCACCATCTGACCTTCTGCGTTCCTGTCCTGAACACCAAACCTGCCCATAACAGTCTCATCACCTCTGTTCCCTTCACCTACATGCCCATTGAAATCTGCACCAATGACAACTCTCTCACCTCTGGGGATGCTCTGCATCACTTCATCTAACTCACTCCAGAATTTCTTCTTCTCTTCTAACTCACATCCTACCTGTGGGGCATAACCACTCACAACATTGAACATCACCCCTTCAACTTCCAGCTTCAGGCTCATCAACCTGTCTGATACTCTTTTCACCTCTAGAACATTCCTCACAAAATCCTCTTTCAATATAACTCCTACTCCATTTCTCTTCCTATCTGACCCATGGTAAAACAACTTGAACCCTGCTCCTAAGCTTCTAGCCTTGCTACCTTTCCACCTGGTCTCCTGGACACACAGTATGTCCACCTTCCTTCTCTGCATCATGTCGATCAACTCCCTAGCCTTCCCTGTCATAGTACCAACATTCAAAGTCCCTACTGTCAGTCCTACATTCTTAGCTTTCCTCTTCTCTCTCTGCCTACGAACACACCTTCCTCCTCTTCTTCTTCGTCTTCGACCAACAGTAGTCCAATTTCCACCGGTACCCTGTAGGTCAACAGCACCGGTGGCGGTCGTTGTTAACCCGGGCCCCGACCGATCCGGTATGGAAGCCTTTGTCATGATTCGCATGTTTGATTTGGCATGTGTTTTACGTCGGATGCCCTTCCTGCCACAACCCTCTGCATTTATCCAGACTTGGGACTGGCACAAGAAGACACTGGCTTGTGCCCCCTTGCGGTTGCATTTGAATAAATTTGCACATTATTTTACATAAATACAGATATTATTTACAGGTAATGCAGCTGCAAGGGGGCACAAGCCAGTGTCTTCTTGTGCCAGTCCCAAGTCTGGATAAATGCAGAGGGTTGTGTCAGGAAGGGCATCAGACGTAAAACACATGCCAAATTAAACATGCGAATCGTGACAAAGACTTTCATACTGGATCGGTTGGGGCCTGAGTTAACAACGACCGCCACCAGTGCTGTTGACCTACTGGGTACCGATGGAAATTGGACTACTGTTGGTCAAAGACGAAGAAGGAGAGGAGGAAGGTGTGCTCGTAGGCAGAGAGAGAAGAAGAAAGCTAAAAATGTAGGACTGACAGTAGGGACTTTAAATATTAGGACTATGGCATGGAAAGGTAGAGAGTTGATTGACATGATGCAGAGAAGGAAGGTGGATACTTGTGTGTCCAGGAGACCAGGTGGAAAGGTAGCAAGGCTAGAAGCTTAGGAGCAGGGTTCAAGTTGTTCTACCATGGGTCAGACAGGAAGAGAAATGGAGTAGGAGTTATCCTGAAAGAGGAGTTTGTGAGGAATGTTCTAGAGGTGAAAAGAGTATCAGACAGGTTGATGAGTCTGAAGCTGGAAATTGAAGGTGTGATGTTCAATGTTGTGAGTGGTTATGCCCCACAGGTAGGATGTGAGTTAGAAGAGAAGGAGAAATTCTGGAGTTGTCACAGTCCTGTCCCTGTGTTTAAGTTATCTGGCTTTATTTCCTGTTTTTGGCTTTTATTTTATTGATCCTCCTGTGTCTCTTCCTGTGAGTGTATTTGCTGTCTTTACCTTCCTCGTTTTGTCCTGATTTGTTTCACCTGTTCCCCAGTCCTTTAATACCCTGCTCTCCCCAGTGTTCTCTGCTGGTTTGGGTTATGTGTTATGTGTGTTAGTGCCTAGTCTGCCTAGTCTGCCTAGTCTGCCTAGTCTGCCTAGTCTGCCTAGTCTGCCTAGTCTGCCTAGTCTGCCTGGTCTGCCTGGTCTGCCTGGTCTGCCTAGTCTGCCTAGTCACAAGTTTGTATCCTGCCTGAAGGTTTTGGTCTGGTTTGGTTTTTCCTTATGTGGTTTTGTATTCCTCGTTATGTGTTTTGGTCTTTCCTAGTTATGTGGTTTGGTTCTCCTTTGTTTAGTTTGCATTAGTTTATTGGTCTTTTTATTTACTTTACCCTGTTCCCTGTATTAGATATACATGTTAACTTCCATTTCCCTCCAGTTTAGTTTGTTTAGGTTTTATTGCCATCTGTCTATTCCTGTTTAGTTCATTTGTCCCTATTAGTTTTCCCTCTTGTGTGTTTGAACTAGTTACAGTCTTGTCTGGTCCCTGGGTGTTCCTTACGTTGTATTAGTCTTGTATGTGTGCACCTCATTGTTGATTTAGCTGTACTGGCTGTTGTTCTCCCTATTCATGTATAGTCTGCCATTTTGTTGTCTTTAGTTCTGTAAAGTTTATTACCCACCTGTTGAAGTAATTTTCAGTTGTGTTAAACCCACCTGTTTCTTTATTAATAAATACCCTTTTCTTTACACCTCCTCTTGCCGTCTCCTAACTTGGGTCCTTGTAAATTACTTATACAAACCGTAACAGGAGTGAGTTAGATGAAGTGATGCAAAGCATCCCCAGAGGTGAGAGAGTGGTGATTGGGGCAGATTTCAATGGACATGTAGGTGAAGGGAACAGAGGTGATGAGAATGTGATGGGCAGGTTTGGTCTTCAGGACAGGAATGCAGAAGGACAGATGATGGTATACTTTGCAAAGAGGATGGAAATGGCTGTAGTGAACACTTTCTTCCAGAAGAGGCAGGAACATAGGGTGACGTACAAGACCGGAGTTAGAAGCACTCAGGTGGACGACATCTTGTGTAGACGTTGTAATCTGAAAGAGATCAATGACTGTAAAGCATCGGTAGGGGAGAGTGTAGCCAGACAACACAGGATGGTGGTGTGTAAAATGATGCTGGTGGTGAGGAAGATAAGGAGGACTAAGGCAGAGCAGAGAACGAAGTGGTGGAAGTTGAAAAAGGAAGAATGTCGTTTAGTTTTCAGGGAGGAGCTGAGACAGACTCTGGGTGGTTTGGAGGTGCTTCCAGATGACTGGACTACTACAGCTAATTTGATCAGGGAGACAGGTAGGAGGGTACTCGGTGTGTCATCTGGAAAGAGGAAAGCGGACAAGGAGACTTGGTGGTGGAACGAGGAAGTTCAGGAGTGTATACAGAGAAAGAGGTCAGCTAAGAAGAAGTGGGACACAGAGAGGACTGAAGAGAGTAGACAGGAGCACAGGGAGATGCAGCGTAAGGTGAAGGTAGAGGTGGCAAAGGCTCAAACAAAGAGCATATGAGGACTTGTATGTTAGGTTGGACACTAAAGAGGGAGAGGTGGATTTGTACAGGTTGGTGAGACAAAGAGATAGAGATGGGAAGGATGTGCAACAGGTTAGTGTGATTTAAGATTCTGTCAAGAAATGTATTGAGAGGTGCCAGGAGTGTGATGGGAAGATGGAAGGAGAACTTTGAAGAGTTGATGAATGAGGAAAATGAAAGGGAACGAAGAGTAGAAGAGGTGACTGGTGTGGAGCAGGAAGTAGCAAAGATTAGTAAGAGTGAAGTGAGGAGGACATTGAAGAAGATGAAGAGTGGAAAGGCAGTTGGTCCTGATGACATACCTGTGGAGGTATGGAAGTGTCTAGGAGAGAGTTTCTGACCAGTTTGTTTAACAAGATCTTGGAGAGTGAGAGGATGCCTGAGGACTGGAGGAGAAGTGTACTGGTGGCCATTTTTAAGAACAAGGGAGATGTGCAGAGCTGTGGCAAGTACAGAGGAATAAAGCTGATGAGCCAAACAATGAAGTTGTGGGAAAGAGTAGTGGGAAGAGTAGCTCGGCTAAGGGCAGAGTTGAACATATGTGAGGAGCAACATGGTTTCATGCCTAAAAAGAGTAAAACAGATGCAGTATTTGCTTTGAGGACGCTGATGGAGAAGTACAGAGAAGGTCATAGGGAGTTGCATTGTGTCTTTGTAGATCTAGAGAAAGCGTATGACAGGGTGCAGAGAGAGGAGCTGTGGTATTGTATGAGGACGTCTGGAGCGGCAGAGAAGTATGTTAGAGTGGTGCAGGACATGTATGAGAGCTGTAAGACACTGGTGAGGTGCTGTAGGTGTGACAGAGGAGTTCAAGGGGGAGGTGGGTCTGCATCAAGGATCGGCTCTGAGCCCCTTCTTGTTTGCTCTGGTGATGGACAGGCTGACGGATGAGGTTAGACAGGAATCTCCATGGACTATGGAGCAGGGAGCAGGTGGAGGAAAATCTAGAGAGGTGGAGGTCTGCTCTGGAAAACAGAGGAATGAAGCTTAGCTGCAGTAAGACAGAATACGTGTGTGTATGACAGTGAGGTTACAGGGAGCAGAGGTGAAGAAGGTGCAGGACTTTAAGTACTTAGGGTCAACGGTTCAGATCAACAGAGAGTGTGGAAAAGAGGTGAAGAGACAAGTGCAGGCAGGTTGGAACGGGTGGAGAAAAGTGTCAGGTGTGTTGTGTGATAAAAGAGTATCAGCGAGAATGAAAGGAAAGATGTTCAAGACGGTGGTGAGACCAGAGATGTTGTTCGGCTTAGAGACAGTGGCACTGAAGAAAAGACAGGAGGCAGAGCTGGAGGTAGCAGAGCTTAAGATGTTGAGGTTCTCTGTGGGAGTGACGAGGATGGACAGGATCAGGAATGAGGACATATGAGGGACAGCTCATGTTAGATGTTTTGGAGATAAAGTCAGAGAGGACAGATTGAGGTGGTTTGGACATGTTCAGAGGAGAAACTGTGAATATATCAGTAGAAGGATGCTGAGGTTGGAGCTGCCAGGCAGGAGGTCTAGAGGAAGAGCAAAGAGGAGATTTATGGATGTAGTGAGGGAGGACATGAAGTTAGTTTGTGTGAGAGAAGAGGATGCAGAGGATAGAGTTAGATGGAGGCACATGATTCGCTGTGGCGACACCTGAAAGGGAGCAGCCGAAAGGAAAAGAAGACAGATATTATTTACAGTTACAAATTTGAGTACACACACACAACTCCCTGTACACATACAAATACTTTTGCTACTATTCTACTGCCATACGTTTGTCCCATCACTAATAAACATGTGACCAAACCTCGGACCAAAAATAAAAAGGAAACCGAGTCTAACATGAGAAATCAGGCAGATCAGGGAATTAGACGAATAGTAACATATAATTAAACTGTCTGTGGTCAATGCTGGAGTAGTTGGTCTCCCCCAGGAAGACACATACACAGACTGAGTAGTGCTGTCAAGAGTGGGGCTACAGGCTGTTGAGACTACAGCTGTGGCGTTGGCAGTGTGGATGTCACGCTGCCTAGATCTACAACTTGCTGATGAATTAAATGCATTTTACAAAATATTTGATACAAATGTTTTACTTCTGAAATTAATCAATAAAATTCACCTTAAATAAATAAAGTCTTCTGAGACCATTGACATAGACATAACCATTGAAAAGAAACTGTTCCAACAAGTAAAAATGGGGATAAGCCTGAGTCCTGATATTATTAGTGGCAGGATACAAAATCACGTGCTGATCAGCTGTGCAGTAACTTTTCATTTATTTTCTCACAGTCTCTTAAGCTTCAGCCAGTTTCTAAGTTATGGAAACACTCTGTTGTTCCAGTGTCCAAGATCACTTCATCGAAGCAACTGAACAATTTTAGACCTGTTGTTGTCACTTTTAAAATATGAGAATTATTGTGAAAGACAGAGTCATAGTTTGACCCCTGACAGTTTGTGTCTAGTGCTGGTAGAAGGGTGCTTTAGTGGATGCTTCTTCCACTAAACCTCACTAAATATTTTGTTTAAATATGTGAAAATTCCAGGGACTATAGACAATATCTTTTCGCAGATATGCTTATTTCTATCTTTAATCGTGGTCTAAATGTCTTTGGCTTGATACTGGTGCGAGACACTCCTCTACTGGTTCACCACAATTTGGACCGTTGTTGATAGTAAAGTGAAATTTGAAGAACATGCTGACTTGGTTTACAGGAACGTAAAACAGCACCTTTATTTTCTTAGAAAAATTAATTTTTTAAGGCCTGTGAAAATACAGTGAATATGTTTTGTATTTTTATGGTATGGGAACCTCAGCTTGTCCTGTAAAAACAGACATAATAATTTCTGGTTTAGACCAAGTTTAGCTCTCTGACATCTTTAAAAATCTTGTCTGCAGGAAGGCTGAAGCTGTTCTTGTCCCGATTACCCTCTGTTTAAAGAGTTTGACATACTTCTATCTGGTCATCGTTTTAAAAGTTCCTGATGCAAGGACAAAAAGGATTCGATCTGTCTTTCCTTCAGTGGCTGTTGGACTGAAAAACTCGTTAGAACTATTCCCAACAATATCCTGTACATGTCTGAGGCTTTTGTTTGTCGGTGTTACCCTGTTTCCTGTTTGATGCCGTGTGATTGATTGTTTCGTTTGATTTTTATTCACCTGGCTGCAAATCAAACGTCCCCTTCTTGGCTCCAATAAGGATTGATTGACTGATTGACTGATAACCTGTCCAGGGTGTTCCTCAAATCAGAGTTTTAAGAACTTTTCTGATTTGTAGTTTGGGTGGTCCAGACACAAGAAAAAGGGGAAACTTCCAGTTGTAGTTTTAAGAACTACACAAATGCAGCTCCTTCCAGGAATTTACGTCATTTTTCTGGATGATATTTTAACACTGCTTAAAGGACAGGATGTGGTCTGTGACAGACATGCACATTTGTGGCACCCACCAATGGATCGTCACAGTAGTTGCGTTAACATGTCACTTTGTGCACTATTGTGTAAAGAGGCCAATTCATTTTATGTTTTACAGTGGTTTTTAGTGCCATGCTCGATCTTGTAATTTCCCAATTATGCCATCGGGGGAGTTTTCACCAAAGTGAGCACTAGTTGAAATATAGCTGCCAGGCCTCAGGTTGACTTGACTCTCTGTCTCTGTTGTATATGATCACAAATCACAGTGAACTGTTTTAGAGAAAATCCCAGAGAAAATCCAGAAACGGGAGCAGATCAAGTCACTGATTCAGGCAGAAGTGAAGTGAACATTACCGTTTGCTCAAACACTGGAAACAAGACGTAAGACTTGATGTGAATCACCTGGAGCCCAGAGAAACTCTCTGATGATTCCAGTTTAACCAGTAGAGACTCCAGTATCTCTGTGGTGTCTTGTTTCCAGCTGCTGAGTTGAAGCCGACACAGATGATGTGTTTGATATCAGACCATCTGAATCTGAGCTGTTCTACTCTCAGTCCAGTCAGTCAGTGTGGTTTTCTGTAGAGACAGGACGTCCTCTGCTGCACATATTTCTTAATTCTGTCACTGAAAGAGAAACAACACCACGAAAAGTCTTTAGTTATTAGTGTGTGTGTGTGTGTGTGTGTGTGTGTGTGTGTGTGTGTGTGTGTGGTACATATACAGTAGACAGATTAACCAAGGTGGTTTTCTGACACAAAGTTAGTTTCTCACCATCTCCCATAACTGATGTCTTGGTAATAACCCTCTAGTCTGACTTCATAATGCTTCTGTTTTGTGTGTTTTACTCCATGTGTGGACATTTTTTATGTGAGACACAAAATCAAAATACAACACTACAACCATTGTTATTTGTTGTGGACGCTGTGTCAGAGCAGATACTGAACCCAGTTCAGCTGAATCCAACTATTAACAGGCCTTTGACTTTTCACCTCTTTTTATTCATTTGCATTTTACCGTTAACCCCATGGGGCGACTGTGGCAGGAAGGTACAGCGGTTGAGGAGTCAGTCTGAAGGATGGCCCTGTTAGGATCCATGCTTGGACTTTGTGTGCTGTTCTTTCACAGTAGAGACCCAGGAAAGCAGGGCAGGGAGAAAGAGGAGAAACAGGTCTATGACATGCAACAGTTACATGATGTGTGTCTGAATAACTTGACTGCTGCAAAAATCAGAACTTAAACTGTTTGATGGAAATGACACCAGGAGGCAGCTGTCAGGAGCCCGAGTCAGAGAACTCATTAGGCTTCACACATGTAGGACACTGGTGGACAAATGTCTTGCACGCATCAGGGTGCAGATTTGTGCTAATGAACGTTTTCCTGTGGTCATTTTCATTTCATCAGAATCTTCATTTTTCTCTGAGGTGTAGAACCAGTGTAAAATTATCTATGATGAAGAAACAGTGAACATGAAGCTTCTCAGTTGAAGTGCTTGGACGTCTTTCTTCTTGGTTGGAAACGTTTAGCTTTTCATCCAAGTGTCTTCTTCAGTCTGATGGAGAGTTGGTTCAGAGACCCAGTCATATCCTCCAGGGAGGTTCTTTGTTTCTCACCTGACTCTGACAACAGACGAGGTGACAGTAGTAAACACATTCCCTGTGATTCATCACATAAAAAGTTGAGTTTGCTGCAAATATCAGGAGCCCAGTTTATAACCAGAGCAGACACATTCTGAAGTGTCACAGTTACAATGGAAAAGTAAGAGTTAAACTGTGTGACTGTGCTCTGAAGCTTTCATTTCACTGCAAACACTGGACTTTCACCATGTCCTGACATGATTCCTGTAGGATTTGCTGAAGTATTCTCATCCATAACGTGGAATTTCATTAATAGTTTCACCAAATTATTCAAATCAGATGTTAAAAGAACCTCAATGTTCAATATATTCTGTTATACTTTTCAGTAACACTTTAGATTACAGCCAACAACTTACCGTGTAATTAGACTGTATTTACAGGGTCAGTGTGTTTTCTAATAGGGGTGAACTTATATAGTACATGATTTTAGGAACTGACAACCTGGAAACTTCAAAATTTGTGCTGTGTGTGGAGAAGAGTCTGGGAGGTGGTGCAGCAGAGTGTGGAGCTCCTGAGGGAGAAGGATCTCATTACTGGGACTTCAGATGGCCAAAGTCTGCAGGTAACGAAGCTGGACACAGCTACTTCTAAAGGTCAGCAACTATAAATCACCCTGGGGTCTTTGAATCAGAGGGTGAATCAAACAGGGTTGGAAGTACTTTGATCTTTACTTTACTGTACAAGTACTCTGTTGCAAGTAAAAGTCCTACATTCAAAAAATTACTAAAGAAAAAGTACAAAAGTACCATCAGAAAAATATATTTATCATCATGCAGTGTAGCTACTTTTCAGTATAATATATTATTGGAGTAACTAGTAATGAGAGCCATTAGATAAATCACAAATTGTGATGGTGATCCACAGTCAGTGGTCACATTATTAGGTACTCCAATGTTCACTTTTTGTTAACATTTTCTCATCAATTGTGCTGCTTCGTGTGTCCAGCATGTAACGCAGAAGGTCTTGACAAAGCAGCACTTTTTAAAGCCTCTGGAATGAGAAGGGGCTGCACATGCAGTAACTTCCAGCTCACAGACAATAAAACAAGTGTTATGATGAAACAGGAGACATCTGGTTTTTGAGCATTTTGTTAAATGTATTTTAAAAATCATGAGAGAACCTTCAACATTTAGCTGAATCCTGTAGCTGCAGGTGAAGCAAATGTGACTAATTGTTTCTAGATGTTCAGTAGATGTTTGAGAGCAGCTCTGTGTCCACCTGTTGTCCTCAAGCCCAGTTGATCTGACCTATACTCAAGTTCTGTACAAAGACCTGTCAAGAGGTCTGGAGGGTCTGCTGCTCAACAGTTACCTCCACCTGCTCTACCTGGACAAAACTATTCTAATACTAAAATGATATTGAGATCTACCGGACACTCCTATTTGAACTGTGATGAACTACTTGAGTATCATTTTAATAATATATAAAGACTCATATTATCATAGTAATTTCACATATGATTTGATATGACTTTGTTTTTGACGTTAGTATAGTTTTTAATGTCTGTTTACAGGCTGCATGCAACTAGGTGCTGGTCAACTGCTCCTCAGTGTAAAAGTCTAATGACTTAAAAAGTGATTTAATGACTTTGAATGTGGCTTGGTGGTTGGTGCTGGACACAGTATTTCAGAAACTGTTGATTCATAACACAGATTGATAAATTTGTCACTGCAGGATCAATAGCTGCTGTATCGTTGGTAGTTTAATTTATATTTGTCGCAGATTTGTGGTTAAAAACAAATCTGTTCTATTCAGTCTTTGTTTTCTTGAAATTGCTGCTGTCTCTTACAAACAAAGAAAAGTCAGAAAGTAGTGTTTTCTGTCACCTTACAGTATAAATCTGTGAGCTAGTGTGAGGGCCCTCAGTCTCTGCCATGGCCTATAGGGTTTGGGTTTTTTTTCTTCCTTCAAGTCCTGGTTGGCAAAGTCATGCAACCGAGTGGACCTGACCATTTCTTCCAGAAGGCAAATCAGATCAGTCCCCCTTCCTGCTCTCTCTCTTTAACTCCATGCTGGCTCTTCCCTCTATCTGTGCTTCATGTTTAGTTTGTTTCTTTTTTTTGTGCAAATTGATTAGGCAGAGAGAATTAGGCAGCAAGAACACAGAGTCACCAAAAAGTGTGTGTGTGAGTAAAACCAAGCAAGAAAGATACCAGTTTGCAGGAAGCTTATCTCCCTTCCTCACATGAACACCAGATCCTGTTTTTCACCAGTTTCTTGCCAAAGAATTTATCCCACATTTTGTTTTCTGCTGAAAACTCACACACACACACACACACACACACACACACACACACACACACACACACACACACACACACACACACACACACACACACACACACACACACACACACACACACACACAGCTCTTGTTTAATTTCTAACCACTACAATCATGTTTGAATGTGCATCAAATCTCTCACGATGTTTATTATATGATTCAATATTGTAAATACATCTGCAAACAGAAGTTGCAGATAAGTATTTTAATATCAGAGCCGCCGAGTGTCTGAGTGAAAGAGTTCCTCTTCCTGGTGTGAATCAAAGCCTGATGACCCTCCCTCTTCTTCCTGCAGTCAAACACAGTGAGCTTCACTCTGTCCATAAATTTCCTTGTCCCCTCCCCTTCAGATTTACAATTTGAAGCTTCAGAGAAAGACAGTCAGACAGTCGTTGCTGCTGAGAGGTGAAATGGCTCAGAAAGGAGTTCAGCTGGACCAAGAGACGATTTCTTGTTCGATCTGTCTGGATCTACTGAAGGATCCGGTGACTATTCCCTGTGGACACAGCTACTGCATGAAGTGTATTAAAAGGTTCTGGGATGAAAAGGGATGGTAAGAAACTTCACAGCTGCCCTCAATGTAGACAGACCTTCACACCGAGACCTGTCCTGGTGAAAAACACCATGTTAGCAGATTTATTGGAGGAGCTGAAGAATCCTGGACTCCAAGCTGCTCCTGCTGATCATTGCTATGCTGGACCTGAAGATGTGTCCTGTGATGTCTGCACTGGGAGAAAACTGAAAGCTCTCAAGTCCTGTCTGGTGTGTCTGGCTTCTTACTGTGAGAATCACCTCCAGTTTCATTATGAAGCCCCAACTTTTCTAAAACACAGCCTGGTGGAGCCCTGCAAGAAGCTGCAGGAGAACATCTGCTCTCGTCATGATGAGGTGATAAAGATTTTCTGCCGTACTGATCAGCAGTGTATCTGTTATCTCTGCTCCATGGATGAACATAAAGGCCACGACACAGTCTCAGCTGCAGCAGAGAGGACTGAGAGGCAGAGAGAGCTCGAGGGGAGTCGACAAAAACCCCAGCAAAGAATCCAGGACAGAGAGAAAGATGTGAAGCTGCTTCAACATGAGGTGGAGGCCATCAGTCTCTCTGCTGATAAAGCAGTGGAGGACAGTGAGAAAATCTTCACTGAGCTGATCTGTCTCATGGACAAAAGAAGGTCTGATGTGAAGCAGCAGATCAGATGCCAGCAGGAAACTGAAGTGAGTCGAGTCAAAGAGCTTCAGGAGAAGCTGGAGCAGCTCTCACTCATAGCGGATCACATCCAGTTTGTCCACAGCTACCCCTCACTGTCAGCACTCAGTGAACCTACAGACTCATCCAGCATCAACATCTGTCCTCTGAGATACTTTGAGGATGTGACAGCAGCTGTGTCAGAGCTCAGAGATAGACTACAGGACGTCCTGAGAGAGACATGGACAAACATCTCACTGAGACTGACGGAAGTCCATGTTTTACTGTCACCAGCAGATCCCAAGACCAGAGCTGAGTTCTTAAAATATTCATGTGAAATCTCACTGGATCCAAACACAGCAAACACACTAATGTTATTGTCTGAAGGAAACAGAAAAGTAACAGTGATGAGTGAAGAGCAGTCTTATTCTCCTCATCCAGACAGATTCACTAAATGTTGGCAGGTCTTGAGCAGAGAGAGTCTGACTGGACGTTGTTACTGGGAGGTGGAGTGGACAGGGAGAGGAGTTTCTGTAGCAGTTGCATATAAGAATATCAGCAGAGCAGGGGACAGAAAGGAAAGTGGATTTGGACACAATAACAAATCTTGGACATTAGCTTGTTACCAAACCAAATATAATTTTTATTACAATAACATCGAAACTCCTGTCTCAGGTCCTCAGTCCTCCAGAGTAGGAGTGTACCTGGATCACAGAGCAGGTATTCTGTCCTTCTACAGAGTCTCTGAAACCATGACTCTCCTCCACAGAGTCCAGACCACATTCACTCAGCCTCTACATGCTGGACTTTGGCTTTTTTGGTCTCCTCTCCTTCATGCCACAAGCACTGCTGAGTTGTGTGAACTCAAATAGAAAAAAGTCATCATGGATCAAAATGTGTATTTGAATTTGTCTCCATCAATTTTCCTGAGAGCTTTTTCTTCACTTGTTTCTGATCCACTTTCAATCAAACTTTATTGATAGTACTCAGGTAGTTCATCTTCTCATTTTCTGTGTCTATTCACACATGAACATCAGTGCTCATGATTATGTCTGTTTAAGTAAACCAGGTTGTAGGTTTTTTTTATTTCGTGGACATGAACAGAGAAAAGGACCAAACTTTATGTTTTATTTAATCACCATGTAAATCTGTCATTTCAAAAACTCTTGAAACTGTACTGACCATTATTAGAATCATTACAGAGTATAATCATAATCTTACTAAATATCCACTGTGCATGTACCTTGTTCCTGGGAAATGATAAAGTTGATCTCATCTTTGTAAAAACAGCTCAGCTGTTTTCTCTAAATGATGAGTTCATTTTTGTTCTCATTTTCATAATTAAAGTGAGGATATTTCAATGATCGTAATCATGTGATCAGAGTTTTTATTTCAGCTGTGATTTGTTTTATATGGTTGTAAATATTGCTCAGACATGTAAATGTTAATGTTTCAAACATGAAACACATTGAAATCCTTCATGTCACTTCCACTTGTTGAAGAAATCATTATCACTGATGTCCACCCAGAGTAAACCTACATTATTCCACCTAGAAATCAGAGAAATCAGGCTGTGGAAGGTCACTGAGAATTTTACTGTTTGTACATTTTCTTCTGTATCACATTGATCAGAGGGAACTGATGTACATTAATGGCTTAACTGTAAACAGGAGCTGATCACAGATAATTGAGCTGCTGTTAATGGAGACAATATGGCAAAATGTTAATGTGAATGGAAAGAGACTAGAACAGTGTTTGGATTCTTAGTTCAGGAGACACTGCTGAGTTTTGTAAAATCAAATAGCAAAAAGTGATTTAATCAGTGGATCAGTTCAGTGGATCAAAATCTGTTATATTTCTGCTGTTTGTTCTGTTTTTCTACTGCTAAAACCCCATCATCCTCACTTCCTCACTCAGCCACTCCTGTCTACTATTCCCCCGTCCCCATACAGATAGGGCAGTGTCTTGAATATATTTGATGTACAGTGACTCCTTCTCTGTGGAGATAAATAGTAGGACACTTTATTAATCCCAAGGTAAATTCAATTTTCCAACTGCTCAGTTAAATTAACAGCACCACAGTCATACAGTAAAATAAAGAAATCACATTAAAAAGAATTTTCCTTCAGCTGACTCCAGATGGAAAAGTCCCTCACAAAGTACCTGTTCTCCCCCTCATCCCCACCCTGATACACCCAACGATGGCAGTGCCATCTGAAAACTTTTGTACATGACACAGTTATGCTATACCTAAAATCAGCTGTGTAAAGTTTGAAGAGGAGAGGGCCCAGTACAGTCCCCTGTGGCATCCCTGTGCTAATGGTCACTGTGTCAGAAGTAATGCCAGTGAGATAATCAATAATCCAGGACACGAGCGGTGGGTCGACCTGCATGGTGGTGAGTTTATCCTTCAGGCGGAGAGGCTGTATACTGTTAAAAGTGCTGGAGAAATCTTAAAAAACAATTCTCACAGCTCCACTTTCGCTATTGAGGTGCGTGAGAACATGGTGCAGCTGGAACAGAACAATGTCCTCCAACCCCACATTCTTCTGATAGGGAAACTGGAGGGGATCCTGGGCCTGCACTTGAGGTGTTAAGATGTGCAGAACCAACCACTCCAGTGTCTTCATCAAATGGTAGGTGAGTGCTTCTGGTCTGTAGTCATTAAGGTTCCTGGGTTGTCCCTTCTTAGGCACTGGGACAATGCATGATCTTTTCTGAAGTGTTGGCACCTTCCCCAGGTGAAGGCTCAGGTTGTAGATGCGCTGCAGGGGCTAAGCCAGCAGGAGTGCAGAAGAGGTGGGAGGGGCAGATGAGGACAGTGTAAGAGAGCTTCAGTTAGTGAGGTGGGTGGGGGAGGGGCTATGTTCTGTTCCCCTTGGATGCAGTGCTCCCCTGCTTACAACGTGTGATAGTCTTCCTCCCCTTCCAGACATCCGGCATATTGTTGAGTTTTAGATGTCTCTCCAGCTTCTTCCTGTGGGAGTCCCTGGCCTCCTTCATGTAGGTCTTAAATAAATGAATTTAAAATTGTTTTACAAATAAATATCTGAAAAGTGTTGTGTGCATTTGTATTCAGCTGCCTTTTCTCTGATAACACTAACTAAAATCCAGTGGAACCAATTGGCTTCAGAACTCACCTAATTATCCACCTGTGTGTAATTTAAACTCAGTATAAATACAGCTGTTCTGCGAAGCCCTCAGGGGTTTGTTAGTGAACATTAGTGATCTAACAGCATCATGAAGACCAAGCAACACACCAGACAGGTCAGGGATAAAGTTGTTGCTTCAATCAGAGAAGCGGCCAAGAGGCCCATGGTAACTCTGGAGAGCTGCAGAGATCCAGAGCTCAGGTGGGAGAATTTGTACACTGGACAACTATTAGTCCTCCACAAAACTAGCCTTTATGGAAGAGTGGCAAGAACAAAGCCTTTGTTGAAAGACAGCCATAAGAAGTCCCCACAAGCCATGTGGGGGACACAGCAAAAGTGTGTGGCTGAAACATAACACTGCACATCACCCTGAACAAACCATCCCCACCGTGAAACATGGTGGTGTCAGCATCATGTTGCTGGGATGTTTTTCTTCAGGAGGGACAGTGAAGCTGGTCAGAGTTGTTGGGAAGATGGATGGAGTCAAATACAGGACAATCTTAGAAGAAAACCTGTTAGAGTATCCAAAAGACTTGAGACTGGTGAGGAGGTTCACTTTCGAGCAGGACAACAACCATAAATATACAGCCAGAGCATATTCATGTGTTAGAATGACCCAGTCAAAGTCCAGACCTAAATCCAATTGAGAATCTGTGGCAAGTGTGTTAGCCTAAGCCACATCTGGGTTCTGTCTTTCTTTTGGCTGTGTTTTTCCTTGTTTTCCAGGAAGCCAGTGGGTGGAGCTGAGATTTAGGGATGCCATACACCTGTGTCAATTGGGTTGAGGTTCCTATAAAGGAGGCCTTAAAGGTCGCTACATACACTAACGCTGATCAAATTTGCTGTAGTGGTCCAGTCATCTGGAAGCACCTCCAAACCACCCAGAGTCTGTCTTAGCTCCTCCCTGAGTCTTTAGATCTTAAACTATATTTATGTGTTTTTAAAACTGTGATCATGAAAATTAGAACTATAATAATCATATTATCTCCATCATAAAATATTTTCACCCTTCTGTTATGTTCGTTTCTGAGGAACAGCATTGATGACCCAGGTCCGGGCCACACCTAATTATACAAAAGTGTCAGAAACCAAAAAATCCAAAAAAACATTGTTTATATATCATTAATAACTCCATTACTAACCATTTCAATCTATATTTAGTTCAATGATTCTTCTTCTTTATTCTTCACATATCATGGTTCAATGAGGATAAGTCACTCGTTTATTACAAAAAGATCATGTTAGAACTTTTTTTAAAGTACATTGGAAAGACCTACATATAAATTACAATAGTTTTATATGCAATTGATTTTTTTAAATTTATTTTATGTTTTGAATTTTTTTTTGTTCATGGAGTAATGTTGATAAATTAAAATTAGACACCTCTTCTGTTCAGGGTCAAATTGACTCGTTTTAAATTTAACAATCTAAAAAAAATACTCACTCAATAAAACTTCTCCTGCTTGGCTTATTTAGTGTAATCAACATATAAAATAAAAATGGTTCAGTTCACATATTTGTATCCACCCCTACATGTTTATATTACAAAGCTGCTGTTCGGGTCAATTTGACCCGGCTGAAAAAATAGAAGCTAAAAAGTTAGAAAGATCAAATACCATTTGTTTCTTTGCAACTATGAGACATAATACACCGGTCTCACACTCTCTCTCTCTCTCACACACACACACATACACAAGATAGGAGTCTACAGGTATTTTTTTTTCAACCTTTCAGCTCATCCCGTGAGTTCAGGGTCGCCACAGGGGGTCATTATCCGCATGTTGATTTGGCAAAGTTTTTATGCCAGATGTCCTTCCTGATGCAACCCTCCCCAATTTCTACCGGGCTTGGACCAGCACTGCACAGCTGGGGAGGGAAATGGGCTGTTAGCGGTTCAGTGTCTTGCACAGAGACACTTCGACAGTAAGACCAGTAAAAAATGCAGGAAGCCACAAATCCCCCATATTTCCAAGTGTGTGATAATAACCACATAATGTGTTTGGTACAGACCATTCATTCTCTGTCATGTCAATGAGGACTTGTTCTCATGAATTGGTGTTAGAATTCCCTTTTACATTGGGAAAAGGTTTCACATCTTGTGACCACTGGCTGACCACTGGTTGACTGACAGGGGCAAAAACCTAACAATCACAAAGAGCATGTGATACATTCAGTGGGCCCCCATCAGCATCATCAGAGAACAAGAGTGGAAAATGAGTAAGAATTAATAGTAGCTTTTGGGATAATCCACATAATTGCAGAAGGGATTTTTTAGGGGACATTTTTCTTTTTGCATTGTTTTCAGTTTCCCCTTCTACAGTGTGATATTGAACTATTTACATTTCTCTATTTCTCTTCATATAGGGAATAGAGACAAGTCATATAAAGTTTGCTTGCATCAACAAAATAAACTCAATCTATTAATGCCATATTTAATAGAATGTGTCCTTTTGGATACTACGTTATTTCCAGATTAAATATCTTCAATTAGTTTCAGAACAACTCATTTTCAATCAATGTTTAAATAGCCTCTCATTCAGCATCTCATTATTACCATTTGATATGTTGTCTTTGTACTAAAGTCCCAAGAAAAGTTAATGGCACAGTTTGCAATTTCCTGCTGTCTGTTTGATACAAACAGTCATGATCTTTTAAGGCTTTTAAGGATCTTTGTGGCTTGCCTGTATAAGGTTTGATTTTGATTGGCATTCTGTGTCTTAGTCGTTTTCCATGTGTTCGCCTTACACTTATGGGTATTATTTGTTTTCTAGTGTGGGTTTGTCTAGTTCAGGTGTTACGTTCATGTTTAGCTTTTCCAGTGTTTATTTGCTGGTTGTTTTAGTTCTCGCCAGCTCCCTCATTTTCTCCTTGGTTAATTAGCTCATCCTTGTTGGTTTTAAGTTGGGTTCCTCTATTGAGATACTCCATCATTGTGGGATCCCTGAGCTGAAGAGTTTTAGCTCAGTTGGCCATGGAGTTGGGAAAATTGCTGCAGATCCAATGTTGATGTTGGGATGCGTCGAAGGTTGGGTTGGGAAGACAAGAACTTTAGTCTTGGAGAGGTTGAGGTGAAAATGTTTCTTTCATCCAAGGAGAGATGTCAGAGGCTGTGCAGGTACACAGCACTTTTTTTTTTTCGTGGTACCTGCAAGGAATGATAAAAACTTGCCTGATTGTAATATTTAGATGTTTTACGAACAGCAGCTGGGTTAGGGTAAATGAAGACCTGTGCCCCAGGCTTCTAAAATTAGCCTTAGCAAGACAGAATCCATGTGTATGTGAATGAGAGGGACCCAAGTGGAACGCTGAGGTTACAGGGAGCAGAGGTGAAGAAGGTGCAGGACTTTAAGTACTTAGGGTCAACGGTTCAGACAAGTGTCAGGTGTTTTGTGTGATAAAAGAGTATCAGCGAGAATGAGAGGAAAGGTGGTGAGACCCGCAATGTTGTTCGGCTTAGAGACAGTGGCACTGAAGAGAAGACAGGTAGCAGAGCTTAAGGAGGAGGTCTAGACGAAGACCATAGAGGAGATTTATGGATGTAGTGAGAGAGGAGATGAAGTTAGTTGGTGTGAGAGAAGAGGGTGCAGAGGACAGGGTTGGATGGAGGCACGTGATGTGGCGACCCCTTAAAAGGAACAGCCGAAAGGAAAATAAGAAGGCTTCTAAAATAAGTAAAAGGTGGACGAGAAATCAGGTTATTCTTTTGCTGGATGTATACGCAGATTTTTTATGCATGTATGTAGATCAAAGGGCAAAGTTGTGGAAAAAGGGGATATCAGATTTCTTAACACACGTGACACTAACGTTAACCATAGTAAACACTGACATGCTTATGCTTGCCTTTGAGTTTTGCCTGATCTCCATTTAGCCATCCACTCCTAGCTGGGGCCCCATCATAGTCATATCAGAAAATTTTCTCTTATGATGTAATGACTCTTACCTTGCTTGTCCCTAATGTCTCTCATTTCATCACTTAGCACACTAAAGCCCTGAGCTTTGTCTTCTCAGCTAAATTTCTAACAATAATCTCACTTGATGTTCCTGTTTATCTTGCATCAATGCATGGTCACCTGCTTGTTCTAAATGCTCTCATTTTGTGTATATAGAAAAATACTGTGCTTGTGTAGGTGTCCAGTCCAGAGAATTAATAAGAAAAAACATCAGCAACAACCACCACAATGCAGAGGGTAAAATATCAAAGCAAACTCTATATCAGCAGAAAGAAGCAGAAAGTCTGATTGGATCTTGCAAAAAATTACAGAGATGATTCACAAATGTTCTGTGTGGTTGCCAAACAAAGTTATGTAAATTATCTGTAAAAAAATTTTGTTAAAGTTCATGATCCAAATTATACAACATCATCTGTGAAACACGTAGATAAAGTTTACAGAGAATACATCAAAATTAATTGGAAGGAGCCTCACGGTGCAGCAAGCAATGATCCAAAACAGACTTATTTACATTATTCCAATACTTATGCTTACTGAAAGATTTTGTCATCTGGTACAAAAGGTGGTTTATTGTATTCTGTTGAATGTGAATACATGTTAAGTGTAAATACCATCAAATTAAAGCTAAAATTCCAAACTTTTGTCTAATATTCATCTTTACAGTTTAACCCTAAATGTATTGCATATAGTCCATGTCCAATAAAAACAACTGAATTGGCTGTGCTTTTTCCAATATTTCTGGAGGGAATTTTAACTAAGAAATTAATCGAAGCTTACTCAAATGGTAAATGGTCTGCACTTATTTAGCGCTTTTCTACCTATTGGCACTCAAAGCAGTGCCAAAATAATCAGTAGGCTTTACACTGCTTCTCATTCACACTCACAATCACACAACACACTCATACACCAATGGGGGAGCTGCTATACAGCTGGCCAACGCTCATCAGGAGCAACTAAGTTGGGGTTCAGTGTCTTGCTCAAGGACACTTCAAAATGTGACTGGAGGAGGTGCTGATTGAACCAACAACTGTGAGATTGGTGGACAACTGCTCTACCTTCCTCCGCCACAGTTGCCCCTCAACCATCATCATTTTACAAGCTCATATATAAGCTCAGTTTTTCTAAATTGTGAAGCTGAATGTGATGACTGGACAGACAGGCCTGACCTTCTATGAGGTCAGAAATTAGATATAAAATACCCCAGTGGCCAAATGCATCTTAAAGTTTAACATCTGCAACAAATATAAGTTAGGTAATGGGTTGTTTATTAATGGGTTGGGTTGAGTGGGTGAAATATACATACACCAAATATACATTGTTCATAACTGGAAAGTATTTCTGTAGGTTACAGCAAAATAGAGTAGGAAATAACAATAACCTCAATTAAAACAGCCTAGTATTCTATTGTAGAAGCTCAAATTAAAAAAATAAAATAAATAAAAAATTTTCTCCGGGGAGATCACGAAGCCCTGCAAACGATGTGAGAAAAGTGTTGCACACATTACGATACAGATCTGTGCCTGGAAGAATTAAGGAGCTCGAGGGCCCCGTATCACCTTTACTCTACTGTAAGTGCACATCAGAGGGTGTTTCATTACATTTGCTCTACTGTGGATTTATGTAGAACACTCCCCCTGTCACCTTTGTTCTACTGTAGACACTGTACTTTTGCAATATTTGTTTGTCCTTGTGGGAAAACAAATATTGGCTGTAATGTAACATGTACATGTTTCATCCAATCTAGAGCACAGTACAGTGATGTGTGGCTTGCTCCTTGAGTTTTACTTCTGGATGTGTTAAGTAAATTTGGTATTCAAAGGTACAGTATTCTTAAGCACGTGTGTGTATATTCAATATGGTGTGATGGTTTTTCATGCAGTACAACATGTGTGGCTCAATACCTCATATGCTGGAGTTTGGCCCAGAATCCCTTCACGTGATGTACTGCAATTTTGTAATCTTCTTTGGATTTTTTGAATTGGCTAATAAATTTCTCATGAAGTTTGGCACAAAGCTGTGAGACATAGCTCATTTTTGCTTGGAAAGTTTGAGCAGTCCGTAGAAGTTCCCTTGTTACCAATTCATGATCTTCTCACCTGTCACCTGCTGATTGAGAAAGTTTCCAGAATGTTGTTGAATATTTTAAAAATGTTTCAGTCTTATTTTGCTTCTGTCTCAACTGTGTAGCACAGCCACAGTGCTGTGCTGGAGACACAAAGCTTTAATTTTACTTATATTTACAGAATATAAGTGGGTTTGTGACTGATGCCTGAAAATCTTTTGAATTTTACTTTGGGGCTGGGGTTGTTAAAAGAATGTTTTACATATTACTTGTTACATTTTTAAAAAGTAACGCCTTTTTCTGAAGACAGCGTTCTTACAACCACACATATATTGTTTTATAATTAAAGTCTGTTTTTAGTTTTAGTTGGATGTACTAAAAAAAAAGTCTCTCATAGAGCTTTCAAATCTTAAAACAAAACTGCTGCTAACTCTAAGGTTGAATATTCTTTACATTTCATTCAGAGGATGAAGTAGAGGAACACTTGAACCAAGAAATTGAAGGAAAGATCAAATGACTGGAGAGGAATTTTACAGCATAACCTCATTGTCCAAAAAATAAAAATGACTTGGAACCAGCAGAATCTTTATTGTTAAGATTCAAATTCATCTACCAGTGTTTTTATTGGTGGTTGTAAATGGTGTGCGCTTATCTAGCACTTTTCTACCGGTTGGTACTCAAAGCGCTTTGCACTGCTTATCATTAACCTATTCGTACTCACAATCACACACAATTGTTGGGATTCAGAGTATTCAACATGTGGGGATCAACAGCAGGGGATCGAAGCAGCAACTGTGGGATTGGTGGACAACCATTCTACCTCCGCAGTCACTCAATAGAATTGTCATAGATTTATGAGAAGCTGAGCTGGGGAGGGAAATTTGTTTCACAAGCCCCTGAAATCAATAGGAAAGCAGATGGTGGAATGAGAAAACTGAAACTGGCAAAAACACGAACTGGTAAAACACTGTAGGAAAGCAAAGTCCTGACAGACCTCTAAATTGCACGTTTTTATTCAGGAGAAATTGGTGGATGACAGTGAGTCCATTATATGATCTGTGTGACCGGGAGGTCTTCAGGTTCATCCAGAAACAACGTCTGGAAAATGTGGTTGTAGAAGGATGGGTGGTATAGGCAGGCCCGGGTGCAGTCTGGGCTGAAGTTCAACTCCAGGATCTGAGGCTGCATGGCCACGTCACCTAAAAGCACATGAGAATATTTACATTTAAAGTCATAGACATAAATATTAGACAGAAGGTTTGCATATATACACGTAAACATGTTCCAATACTATACGGACCGTTTAGGAATTATTATTCTTTTTAATTTATTATCCACCACAGTTTTCTGTTTTATTTGCTGTTCCTAGACTCCACAATACATTGTTTCTTTTTAGGAACAAACTGAACACCTGTCTGATGGTTTGCTTTATTGTTTCAGCCTGTCGATGGCTTGCTTCTCTGGCAGTGGCAGCTTTTTGGAATCTTGACAGTTAACAAGACTTTTACCAGTTCAATTGTAAATAATGAGATAATATTAAACACCTAGTTGTAGAATAGCTCCGCTGCCAAATTACCATCAACTCTTGTTCATTATATTGGCATCCTTTGGGCTCTCAGCCTTTTTTCTGCCAGTCCTGTTCTGCTCCATTGGCTGTGGGTTTCCCCCTCGTCTCTATGTTTCATCTGATAGCACATGCAACAAATTATCCGAATGTTTGATACTCTGCACTTGTGATGGCAGAAGATCCTAAGGCTGTCACAGGTTGCACTTCAACCAAGGTGGTTTTCAAATCTATACTCTGTTTCTCCACTTGGTTCGGTTTCCCTGTCACACAGAAAACTCAAACAAACAACTGCTTGGTGATTATCTGGGGAATATACTGAGCAAAACTCAGGAGCGAAAGAAACATCTTAAAAACATAACACCACTGTTGGAATAAATGTATATAAAGTTATCTCATTTTCTGTATTTTCTTAGCGGCCAACTTAAGTTTTATATATTCTTTGTTTAATAAACAGTATGTGCATGTTTGTGTCTAACTAACATTTCTGCTTTATGAGAAAAACAGGAGACACATCCCACGGACCTTTCGGAAACCTCTCTGAGAGGAGCTGCTAGATAAAAAACCACATCCACCTGCAGACACGACATTGAACTCTGTTTTAATTTAAAGTGTTTTCTTGGTGCAATGCTGCGTGATCCCTCTCCCTTTAGAAAGGAATGTAACAGGAAACCTCCCTAAACTGAATAAAAGAGAGGCAGCAACATAGATGCATTTCAGAGCGAGTAGGAGATCTATCTTGCATCTATGCTGGCTCTCCACATGAGTAAAACTGAATAACGTCTTTGTCTTTCTTTCCTTGCATGTTATTTGTAAATGTTCTAGAGACTTAGACCTGACAACCACTTCACATTATAAAGATTATGAGCTGTTAACATGCTGTTTTGGCACGGAATCAAGGTCAGATCTTGGTTTCAACACAAACAAACTACTTTAGATTTTATTCAGGACTCGACTAAGGGACATTCCAGTAAAAGGCCTCAGTGGGGTTGCTTTTGGTCGAAAACAAAATCGGAGTTTGACTGAATCCTTTGTAAATATAAACCTCTGAACAGTCAAGCTCCATCATATTTAAAAAGGTCTTTAAGCACCGTATCATCCCAATAGACCACACAGATCTCAGAATGCAGGCCTACTTGTGGGTCAGAGAATTTCCAAAGATAGAATGGGAGGCAGAGCCTTTAGCTATCAAGCTCCACTCCTGTGAAACCAGCTCACAGTTCAGATTCTCTACTTTTAAGTCTAGGTTTATAACCTTATAGTTAGTTATCGTCATGCTGCTATAGGCGTAGACTGCTGGGGGACTGACCCCCCAATGCACTGAGCTCCTTTCCTCCTCTCACCTCACATTTGTTTGTCACCATCGTATAATACAAATTTTGTGTGTTCTTTCTCCCGTAGTTGTCTCTCTCTTTCTCTGTCTCCCTCTCGCTGTCCCTTTCTGCAGGTGTCCCCGGCTTGGGAGCTATAAGTTTTCCAGTGTGCAGCTACTGGTCCTACCATCCTGCCCAATTTTTTGTTGCTTTTGTTTGTCCACTTTCTGCTAACCTCAATGGGTCAAAGCAAATGGCTGCCCACACTGAGCCTAGTTCTGCTGGAGGTTTCTTCTGTTAAAGGAAGTTTTTCCTCTCCACTGTTGCCTAGGGTTCGCTCAAGGGGGAATTGTTTGGTTTTCTCTATACATCTTTATAGTCTTGACTTTTTTTACGTAAATTGCTTTGAGATGACTTTGTTGTGAATTGGTGCTATATAAATAAAGTTGAATTGAATTGTTTTATTGAATTGGAAAAAAAGGTGAGTATGAAAACACCCTAAGATCACGCTTTGGAATGTCTATAGAGACTAAATGATGTCAGAGTGGCACTCACGAGATGCCAAACACTGACCAACTGTAAAAACATCCAAACTTTCTAGATGCTCGTCCAGTTACCAGACTACTTGATATTCTAAAAGTCCTCTATTGAAAAAGCCACGTTTGACTTTTGTAAACTTTTAGCATTTGATCTGCTTTAACACACTGACTTAAAAAGCATAGTTATAGCACCATAGGTTGAGCTATGTCTCTGACTGACAAAATTAGGAAACCCGAAACTAAACTCGTCGATGTATCAAGTACTCACCATTTTCCCTTGTCTTCCACTTCAGCATGATATCTGCAGCATATATTGCTCGGGATGACGGGTAGGGACAAATTCCATATGGAGGCGGTCGAGCTGACGCTGCCTGGAAAAGCTCCCTGAATGATTTGAACAATTCTGCCTATGAGAGGCAAGGAGCAGAAAAGTGGGGAAAAAAAAGGATAGCGAGAGAAATAGACATTAACAATATAGGAATTACAAAAAAAAACACACCAGTAATGAGGCCTTAGAGATGACCTCACCTGTGGCTCACATTCTGAGGGAGGAGTGGGACAAACTGGCTGATCATAGTCTGGTTCACACCAGATTTGCTAATCGAGACTAAATTAGGATCTGATGGAGCTTTAGGATTCATGAATGTACTTCCATATAAGAGATCTGGTATTATGGCCCCTTTTGACTAATTTTTCTTAAAACTAAGTGTTACCTAAATCTTATGTAATATTTTAGGTAATCATCTTTACAAACAGCCCAGACTCCCGTCTCTTTTGAAGCTACTGTTGCGATTTTGAGACTCTAGAATCATGTAATTTGATAAGAAGTAAAAGTCATTTTTTAATTTTAAAGCATAGCTGTAGGCAGTTAGTTTAAATTTAGATCAGACACACCGTATTCCTTCAGCTGAAGGACAGAATCAATGTTCACAACTGTGCTTGTTTAAACTATCTGACAAACTTTCTCAAGTAAATTTGCAACATCCTGTCTTGCTTATTCACGCACTTGCATTACAGAAACTATGTACCATATGCTTCATACTCTGTATGGCATCAGTGTAGCTCTGAATGGGTGGACTAACCCTCATGTAGACGATTTCACCTCTCCCAAGCCTGGGGAGGGTTGCATCAGGAAGGGCATCTAGCTTAAAAACTGAGCTACCAAAATAACATGCGGACAAAAGATTTGCTTTGGCGATCCTGAGTAGGGCCCCCACAATTACCTTCATCCATCCACAGCTCATTAATGTAGTATATGTGGTGGGATCTGCAGTTACATTAATGATTAACTGTATGTAATGACGTGAGTTACAAATTGTGGGCAGTAAACTGCTGGAGCTATGTTTCTGTAGCTGAAATGCAGGTTCCTTATTCATCTGAAGCTTCCTCAAAGAGCTCCTGCAGATAATGTTTCCACTTACCTCTACCTCCGTCCATGGATACTGTGGGTACTGCTGCTCAAACATGGGGATGAACTCATCGTAGTGCACCTACAGTGCAAACAGAGGCACACCTTCATAAACAGACCCGGAGAAGCTGGGCTTCAACACCAGCAAGCAAATCACCAATAAATGGCGATCAGACTAATTTCTTTCAACACAGCTTTTCGAAATGTGCAGTGGTATGAAATAGAATGGCAGAGCCAATACAAAAAGAACAAAAAAAGAAAAAACATACCTGCTTAAGCTCGACCCCTTCTGCATAATTCATAACTGTGAAGTGCTTTTGATAATCATCAAAATGGTTTAAGCAGAAAGGTCTAGACAGAAAGAATACAGATCAGCACATGTAGGGAAGTAAACATATAAGTTTAAGTTCGAAATGATTTCATACTTGGTGGGGAAAAAGAAACATTATCGTGCCTTTCTCATCAGTAATGGGAACTATGAGCGGAAACCTAAGGGGTTCGATAAACTTTGTTTTCATAAAGATTGTGCCTGAGGCAACAACACGAGGCATTTTTTTCCTTATGAAGTCAAACAGAGCGAATCTACCACACTGAGGGTTTTAAATCAAAAAGTCTAAGTCAGCTGGCTCAGGTTTCTTAGACGTGAGGGGCAAAAATAACTAAAAATTATTATTGTTATTATTTTATTAAAGTACACGTACCTGTTTGCAAAGCGCAACCAGAAGACATTGTAGGCATAAAGACGCAGAGGCTGCACAGAACGTAACATCAGCATGTAGCGAAAGTCAAATTTCACCATCCCCACCTCCTCCCTATTGAAGAGCACTGGATCTTCAATGTACTTACACACTACCTGGAATAAATCAGAAACGCATTTATAAAACATAGTAAAGCTAGTGGGTAAGAGGAAAGACATGTGTCCAGTATTTCTGTTAAGCAAGGGCCATTTTCTTTAGTCGCCCGATGGACGATGTCCTTTTAAAGAAAAAGGGAAGTACCTTAATTAAACCGATAGAATGTCAGCAACTGAGAAATTGTTGAGCTCGTGATCAAAGCAGAGTGACCTGACTTGTAGGCGTCGGTTATAGGCCATGAGCTAATCACATCTGACTCCCTAGTAACTTACCAGGTCTCTGGTAACTGATAAAGATCACATGGTAGAATGACAGTTCAAATATGTTCTAATAGAGTGTAAAGTAACCATTACACAAGTTAGGGAAGAGAGTATTGAAACTACTAACACTATGTTTTGCTGGTTGAATTTTTCAGTTGCTGGGAGAAACAGCCTGCACCATGAATCTCCATGCCACCAGAGGTGCATCATGACCAGTAGAAAACATCTAAAATGAGATCTGACCAACCAAGGTTGCCTAGGGCAAGTAAGTCCCTCGGGTCTGTTGATGACATTTCAATATACCCTACTCATTCAGCACCAAGGAGGTTGTGAGTCGAATAATAAAATATTAACATAGTGAGATCTGATTGTTGTATTGTTGTCATCAACATCATAATCATCATATTACATACTTTGCTGTTAGTTTTTGCCCTTCCTAAATAAAGTTCAACATTTGCAATAAAAGTAAAGGTTTTGTTGTTTTAATCTACAAACTTTAACAATTGTTACATAAGAAGGAAGCCACCCTTAACCAGGGTTTCTTCAATGTTCTTTGTGATCAGGCCTATATAGGCAGCAGGGGAAACACTGAGATTAAGTTAGTGTATAGCTGAATGAATTCCTTCCTTCACCGCAGGTTAAATTAGAAATTTGTTCTGTTTAACCTCAGGCAGGCTAGTATACACCTGGATATCTGTAGGAAGTTTTGCCTACAGAGAGGCCTGTTAGGAATAGAGGGCTAACCGAGAGCTGTTAGTAAATTTGTGGAGGGAGTAGCAGCCATGCTCCCCCTAACAAGGGGTTAGATGACCCAGAAGTAACTGGGTCAACAAACCACGAGGCATCTGAAGGCCCCCCTTAAAAGAAGTCTTGACCATTCTGTTAAATCAGAGCCAGTCAACCCAAGCTTACACCAAAAAGATGAACAACTTGAGAGAACCACAGGAACCAGGTCTGAGCATTAACCAATTAATGGTAATAGACATAAATAATGTGTTGAAGCAGTTTTAGCTATGATCTGATGTTTTTTTTGTTTTATTTTCCAAACTACTCATGTGGTAACATCGCACAGTGACAGTCTCACTAACAGCACTGTTATTTTAACAATAACACAGCCAACTTTAGCCAGTTGGCTGTCGTTATTTTTGGCCTGAGGTTTGGTTCATTTTGTTCTCTATTGCTCGGTATACTCATGTAGTTTTATTGATTAAATCCGTTCCCGATCTGCTCTGTATGTGTGCACATTTTGGTTATTTGTTAATATCTGTGTCACTTGGGTCTATATCTATTCACAAAATGCCATTAAAAGTTGCAGTGCGGGTTAGAGAATATAATCATGCCCCTTTGTCAACGTGACAATTTTACAACTTTGATCTTTGACCCCATGATATTATCTTCCGGGGCCCACCCCCGTGACATCAGAGGTTTGAGGATGTTTATCTATACTGTAAGAATTGTCACTCTTTGATCCAACTGATGGTGCAGAGTATAGGCCTGTTAAGCTGTAGATTTCTTTAAACACAATGTCTCTGAAAAAAGACCATTTCATGGGGTCAAAGTCGTGAAACTGTCACGTAGACAGGCCAAACTCAGCACAACATTCCAAAGAGTAAAATTACTAGTACTACTAGAGTACCCGGCCACTTTGAGCACTGACTTATCAAATAAGTCTTTTCTTTGGATGGAGGGACTAACACCCTGGCTGCACCTAGTTTAATAACGCGATTCCTGTGTTGCTCGTGACTTGTTTTCATAAAGAAAAGGGACAAATTGGTCAATTATCAAATGTGTAAAATAACATGATTGTGACGTGTAACTCAACTTTTCTTAAAAATGTAATGGAGAAAATGAATAGATATTTGTTCTTAGATGAAGTGGAGTAAAAGTCAAAGTAGCCATAATTAAATCTACTTAAGTAAAGCACAGATACGTGAAAAATGTACTTAAGTACTTGTACTTATTAAAACAAGGTCTGAACTGAACTGTGGCTCATGAATTGAGGTCTGAACTGAACCATGGATTTCGGACTGGGATTGCCCAGGAAGACGTTGAAAACATTACAGAGGAACTGCCTGGATGTCTGCACTACCTTGTTTAGTCTGGTGTCATCATGACTACAGATACAGACCAAAAAATAGACAGATGAAAGAGAGAACTTTTTGTATAGTAGAAGTGTTTGACTTGGTAAAATCCAATAATTGACTGCAAGGATCAAACACACAATTTATTTCCCATGTCTACATAGTGTTGATAAGGCTATCGGGTGTTTTAAACGTTTCATAGTAGAGCTAATATTACAATTATTACAATTGTGACATTATTTGTCAAGTATTGTTTTACTGTCTGCTACCAATCTGACTGAATCTATCAAACAAACCTCCAACCCCTGGTGAAGGTGGGCAGGTGGCTGTTTTACAAGTAGAGTGGTGTTGCTAGTTTCTGAGAAATAGGCAGCTGAGTTAGTTTCAAAGAACCAACTCAGACATCTGATGGTCATGCTAAAAAGTAGTTTCCTCTGTATAAACAGGAGAAAAAGGTACATTTATCAGTTGTTTCAAATGAAATTAAAAAATCTAAACAACGGACAACGTTAAATGTAATTGCCATTTACAGCCACTAAAACTCTTTTCTGTAAATGTATTATAAAAACATTTACTCCATGGTTTTGCACAAGATGTACAATTAGGTACCATCAACATAAGAAAAAGCCACAATGTCAGAATCTACCAACTGAACAATAGTTAAGAGTGGGCAGCAACATCTCGATAAAAAAAAAACAACAAAAAAACAAAAACACTGAAAACGGAAATGAAAACCAAAAGTACAGACGTTACATACGACTCATTGGTTCAAGGTGAATGTTGAAAACAAAGAGTAATAATAAATAAGGAAGAAAGTTTTCCTTTAGTGAAATTAAGGCCTAATAAGAGAATAAAAAAGGTGCATGCGTGATGTTTTGTTCATGCTTTATTGTGTATCTGTATGTGTGATGATACCTTTGGTGTACTCTCTCTCTGTCTAATGATGTAGTCCAGGCTGTTGGTTATGTGTGTGTCCAGTCCACGTGCCAAGTTCCAGGGCTTACAGATCCAGTGGTTATCCTGCCCCCTAGAACATATACCCCAACATTCATGTAGACATTCTGGAACAGGTCTTCTTTATTGTTCCTATTTCATGAGTCTTTATTTCAAGTTTTTAATAATTAAAGTAGTTAGTAAAATTAAAGTAATTAGTAGTCTAATATATGACGATTGAAGTCCTCTCATGTATGTAGGACCAAGCGGGAGAAGGATAAAGGCTGAAGCAATGCTTAATAATCCTCTGTAACCACCTGTGCATATGACATCATTATATTCAGTCCTATCCAAGGGAAATACATTCATGTTCAAAAGTTATTACCATCTTATTTAATACTATGTTTTTTGTTTAAAAACATAATAAAAATCATCTGTGTTTTATAATTAGGCCTTGATTAACTGATCATCAGCAGGTCTGCAGACCTCTGTGGAAGCACAAGTTTGGGAATTTTGCCCGTCTGGAACATTAAAGTGTGTGTTAACACAATTGCAAGAAGGAAATACATTAACAATTGTACCTGTCTGGAAAGGGTTCTAAAGTAATTTTTAAACAATTTTTAAACAAAAGTCTCCTTCATTTAACATTTAAGCGAGAAAGATTATTTACACGTTGTTTGTATGAAGTTGTATTTGCCTAATACAAATGCTACGATCAGAAAGTTTGGTGAAATTTGTTAAGGCCTTAAATTACAGCCAACAGGGTCCATGCACTAAACTTACTGTGTATTTATTAGTAACAACAATGTACCTCCACGT
The DNA here is from genome assembly GCF_033026475.1 of Channa argus. Taxonomy (NCBI): domain Eukaryota; kingdom Metazoa; phylum Chordata; class Actinopteri; order Anabantiformes; family Channidae; genus Channa; species Channa argus. The sequence goes on along the minus strand of NC_090217.1, from coordinate 17,525,515 downwards.
GTATCCACCTATGGATACATATTTTTGGTTTATTTTCTCAAAACTGTATATATCTAATCCCCTTTTGCCTGTTATACTTACACTGTAGATATTTTTCTTATTCTCATCTTGGTACCCTGTTATTCCCCAAAGTTTGCTTATCGTTATCAAATAACAACCAATATGTATCCATAGGTACTGTGGAGAGTACACCGTAGTTACTAATAAGTACACAGTGAGTGTGCCGAGTTTAGCTTGTAATTCACGGGTAATCTAAAGCTGTAACAATTTTTTTAATGGTTTTACACCCCATAAAAACCCTAAAAAATAGAAAAAGAGGGGCACTAACTTTCAAATCGGGACTGTAAGTCATACATGAAGTCCATGAAATGAACAAACAAACAAATAGGAAGACACATCATTTGTGGCCCCTAGACACATTCATATTATAGTAAATTCTTGTTCCTACTCAACAAATTATTTTTAAAAATCCTCCTGAACCCAGTGAGTTTTTACGTGTTTTGCATTTATCCTGTTCCTCACATTGGGACCGGCTGATCAGACTACCAACCCATACAAAAGCAACATGATTTTGCTTGAGTCTAAGAAGAATACGTATTAAGTGACTATTAAAAAACAAAATTCTAACCGTTCTTGTCTTAGTTTATAATGCCTGATGAAGTGTGGCAGCTCTGTCTGGAGGTTGAAGGTCTCTGGTAGCCAGTCAGGTGCGGGGCCACCTTTCGCTCTGCGGGCCACAGCAGCCATGCAGTCTTTGACCGTGATGATGCTCTCACAGGGAAACTGGTTCAGCATCACATAAGGTCGTTCCTCACTCAGCTTCCTGTCACAAAAAGGCTTCATTAATGATGGTCCATTTGGAATTTCAGAGAAGTGGCCTTCAAATCGAATGTGTCTAATTTAAAATTGAGCGATGAAATGGTTAAATAACTACGAAACATTTTTAATAGCTGTGCAATAAAAATGATGATCAAAACAATTTGTTGTACAGGTCGCTTTTTGGTCAGGATGGGTGGGACGAGAACCTCTGAACCTATGGTTGGTGGGCAGCCACTCTACCTACTGAGCCACTGCTGCCCCCAGTGAAATTTGGTAAATGACAAGGCATTTTTCGATACTTGATAAGTTGGTAAGGCAGTTGCCCAACCATCACAGGGTCAGTGGTTCGATCCCCGGTCCTATATGTTGAAGTGTCTCTGGGCAAGACACTGAACCCCCATTCCCATCCCCAGCTGTGCAGTGCCTGGTAGAAATTGGGGAGGGTTGCGTCAGGAAGGGCGTCCAGCGTAAAAACTGCCAAATAAACATGCGGACAATGATCCGTGTGGCGGGAAAAAAAAGAAAAAAAAAAAAGAAAAAATTGATGAAATGAAAATATTAAGGTTTGGCACCCTGCCTAGGCTCAGGATTTATCTTATGCATTTTTGAATTTTGAGCACAATAAATTACTCACTTTGGAGTTTGCTGTTTTTGACTGATTATTGCAACAAATATAAATATGAAGGAGAACTGATCCAACTTGTTCTAGTCTGAGCTGCTGAACCACAACACATCATTTAAGAAGTACATGTCGAAACAAGTCATTGATGTGTTGGTTCCCCCCCTGTAACGTATAAGGATTTAGTCTGATGATAAAGGTTGGCGATATTGCTGAATGCAGGTGATCTGAGCGTAGGAACTATTCAGCAAGATTTAGCAGTTATGCAGTTTTGACTGTGGTGGGCCTATCATAGTGTGTAAAATACTATAAAATTAATAATTATGACTCAATTATAATTAATAATAATATAATAATGAATCTGCACCATGTTACAGACCTGAGCTACAGCCTGTGAGTAACTTCTAACCATAGTTCTGACACCTGTTCAACTAAAGTTAACTAAGCAACTCCAGAAGTGATGTCTTTTGTAGCACACCAATGGTACTTATAAAAGAATTAAATGGGAGATGAAGTTATGATTTGTTTGTCAAAAGATTGTTTGAAATCTTTTGAACTCTGGAGGTTTTTTCCCACAGGATGTGAGTCATGTATGTGAGTCACTTACAGAAAAGCGGCAGTTCTGAACTTGAGATTGACTGAGGAAAAAACATTCTTCCTAACAAAAGTGGTGCAGCCTTGACTGCAGAGCTCAGCAACACTACATATAGACAAGGTTTGGATGAGTGGTTAACCCTGATCAGGCAAAGCAGAGAGGAGGAGAAGTAGTGGAAGTGGAAATAGTTTTTCAGTTTCTCCTCTAGCATGCATCGATCGCAGACTGTGACTGTGGGGCTGAAAGGCAAAGAGGAAGCCCGTTAAACGTTACATCTAAAATTATTCTCCACCTTTTTTTGGTTTATATCACATATTTGACATCTGCCCTTCCTGATGCAACCCTGCAAAATTTCTACCGGGCTTGGGATTGGCGCTTTGCAGCTTTGGATGGGGATTGGCTGTTGGGGGTTCAATTTCTTGCCCGGGGACACTTTGATATGTGGTCAAAAATAGTGGGACGTGAACCTCCGACCCTATGGTTGGTGAGTGGCCACTCTGAGCCTACTGAGCCACTGCCGCCCCCTTATCAGCATCAACTTTAATAATTAACAGATAGATTTGAATTATCACCTTTCTGATAGTTCCAACTTAAAAGCTAATAAATTTTAACCTTGTACAAGCAGAGTTCATGGCAGATCTGCTGTATTGGATTGGATTTTATAAGTTCACCAGGAGAAAGTCCCTGGAGCACGCTGAGTCATCTCTTTAGATCAGTCCTCCAAAGATTAACGCACAAGTATAAATAACACATCAGAGGCAGAAACAATGGTTTCTTTATGTAAGTGATATCAGGATACTAATGACTTCCTGTTACATGACAAAGTGTCCTTGAGCAAGACAGTAAACCCTAACTTATTGTTCCTTGTTGGTCAGACTGCAGCTGCTCCACTGAATGAGTGAATGAGAAGCAGTGTAAAGTGCCTTGGTTAATGAGAAAGGAGCAAAGTGCAGAGTGTAGCATTTAATAACCTTTGTGTATCATCTGTACATAGGAGGACACAGAGACTCTGGTCTGTACAAAGTTAAGAAATACGGATGAAGGGTTTTTAGAGAGTTAAATGAATAACAAGCAGGTAGGATGGCTTTTTGCAGGAATGTTTTTTTTTTTTTATGTGACTCATTAATCTAACATAACTGTTAAACTGTTAACATGGACAACTGCTTACAAATCACTTTTTGTATTTGCACTCATTTTTTTTCAGAACTGCACTATCGCACTGAGAACGGCACTACCTCACCTTTATTGCCTTATTGCTCTTATTTTGTTTGCTCTTATTTTTTATTTTATTTGTATTTTATTTTATTTCTATTTTTTGTTTATTCTCATTTTACTTACTCTATGACATTTAGAGTGGAGGGTAAAGTAAGAATTTTATTGTACAGGGAAACATGCGTTCTATCTGTGCATATGACAATAAACACTGCATCTTGAATCTTAGCTTTGCTCTTTACACTCCACCACACTCTGCACACCCCTTCGGTTATCAAATTATAATGAGGAAGAATGCTAATAAATGTACCGATTAAGCAGAAATTGATGCTCTTCTCTGATTGGTCAGAAGGGTGAGCCTCATTTATAATGCTTTTACTGTAAATACGGACATCTCTGCACTGATGTCAGTGCTGTTGATTGAACCTGTGTAAAGATTCCACCTCTCTGTCTCCTATTTATCAGTGTTTCTAAAGTTTGTGTGAGTTTTATACAAGAAATAGCAGTGTTGTCAGACTGTAAAAAGACACAGTAAACTACACAATGTTACACTTGGGCAGTCGCCCACAAAACATAAAAAACTAGACTTTAAGTCTGAACATTTGCTTTAAGCCAGCAGAAAAATTTTCATCCAAACCACAATGTTTGGTTTTCGGCTTTTACTAGTGTTGGGAGTGACGCCTTTACTTTGGTTTGTGGTGTAGTGGTATTACTTTTTATAGAAACGTAATAATATGACACATCATTAGGTGGAATTTGAAATACAAAGCTTTGCTCTATATGACAAATCTCTTTCATTTAACCTTACTTTCTCTCACAGTATCTCTTTACATAACAGTTAAAGTATAAGCAACTGGAGGAAGTCGCTGTAACCAGATAACTGAAGTACATGTACTGCAGTGTCTGAAACAGGAAACTTTATAGACAGTTCAGGAAAAAGCCTAAATATTGCCTCGTGTTCATCTACTGTACACGTTGCCAAAAAAATTCAGAAACAATCTTCATATACAAAACAGAGTGGTCCAAATACAGACTTAGTATATTTTAGTAAATTCCTTTGAATTATGATTTTAAATGCTTAATTAGCTATGAGCCAGCGATGGGTTCCCCCTAAAGTCTTTACAAGCTTTTTATAAATTTGTAAATGCTGGTGAAAAACCTCATCATGATGAAATAACAACAAGCTAAATATTTACTGTGATTCATTCATTAGGTTTCAATAATAACTGTCAACATGTCCAAGCAAAGTCCATTTGATATTCTCTGCATTTCTATTATCGGAGGACATCTACAGTCAGTGATATTCTACAGTGTGCACAACTACACTATACATGTGATAAACTGGTTGCAGAGTGCCATCTGCTGCTTGCATCCAGCCAAGTGTCAGACAGCTGAAGCGTCACATGATTATTAAAATACAGAGACAGAAAATCAGAATCTACACGATCTTTGCTTGATAACCAACTTAATAAATAACTAATCGAGTGTTTCACTTCATTTTTCTATCACTAAGCCACAAACTAATGTCATTTTACTTGTTTCCTTTGCTACAGGGTCAAAAACATGCAAAAAAAAAAAAAAGTCACACAGTGTGAGAAATTATATTATACCATATACATTATATCTAAGTTGAGATATTAGGTACAGTCATGTGCATATTTACATAATAATGGGATAATAATGATTGTATGAGCCAACGAAGGGTTTCCTCAATTTTTGTTTTTTGTAGTACTGTATTGTGTGTTGTGTTACGTTTATGCGTACTGATGATGTCATTAGTGACACCATTTGGCTTTGATTGTTGCCTTTGTAATTTACCTTTTAAGTTTGTTGTCTACGGTTCATTGGAACAATGCAATGCAAAGTTTGTTTCTTTTTTTTCCAAGAGATGCTTCAGTGAAGGGAGCAAATGTGACACGGTAACTGGAGCAGAGTGAACTGACTACAAGGTGGTGTGTACCGCAACAAGGTAGAAGAAAAAGGTTCAGTGTGTAGCTGTGGAGGCACACGGTTTGTTACAGAGTTCTGCAAGTTCTGTGAGTTCCGCCATACTTTGAGAATCTTGTTTGATGAAACTTCTTGTGAACATGCTTGTAAGATAACTGTACTTAAACTTGTATGCACAATTGATCCGTCATCGGCTAACTTGAGAGGCAAGTACAATAAATGTTCAATGATCGACACAGAACGATGTCCGGAGTGAAGTATTTGCTGGAGCGTGAGATTCGAGTAAGATCGCCTCTACATTAGTAAGAAACCTTCTCTACACAGGCTAAACACTACTCAGCAAATAATGGAAGGAGAAATTGATCAAACTAATGTGAAAAAACGACTAAGCCAAGTCTCAAGGTCATGGACAATGGTTGGCAAAGTCTGATAGAGAAAAGAGAGACAAAACAAAAGAGCAAGACACGCTGTTTCATGGATGAGGACTGCTTCAAGGTGGTGGAAACCAAACTCAGTTCAACCAACTGTTGGGTGAGTTTTGTAGCATAAATACTTTAACTCAAAGCTTAAGCTCGAAGAGGATATGAATGCCGATCAACAAGGCTGCTTCGAGCAGAGGTTAAATTCACACAGAAAACTTGGTGACGATGGTTGCATGTTGGTTAACAGAGGCACATCAACATCTTAAGGAAGCACGTAAGGCAAATGAAAGTGTTGATCCTGAGGACAGTGTGTCTTTGGTGTCCTCAAGTGGATCTAGGAAATCCTAAGCAGGTTCTGTAGCATCTTAAGCTTCAAAGGCATGTCTTGAGGTCGAACTAGGAAGAGCTAATCTATTAACGAAGGCAGAAGCGTTAAGGCGAAGACACGCTCTAGAGCAGCAAGAATCTAAGCTTAAGACAGAAGGTGCTAGGCTTAAGGCAGAAAGGGAGGAGCAAGAAGCTGCTTAAGGAAGATGAGCCTAGGATTAGAGCAAAGAAAGAAGACTTGGAAATGAACGCCTCACTTGCAGCTGCTAACACCCGAAGCCAGATCTTAAGTAAACATGCAGGCCTCATTGCATTATTTGGTCCAAAAGTCAGTAATGAAAACTTCAACATGACAACTTTGGTGCTGGATACAGTGAGACGACAAAGGCTGAGGCTCGCTCGCCGCTGCGATTTCCAAGCAAGGGTTGTTAACCAGTTTCAAAGGATCAACATGATTCATTTAGGGATGCTCACTGTCAAAATGATCTCCTCAAATGGTTCCTACCTTTAATGGAGATCCTCTAGACTATAAACTCTTCATCAAAGCATTCGAACAAGCGGTGGAGAATGGAGTGGGGGATGATCGGCTCTACTTTTTGGAGCGGTATACCACTGGAAAACCAAAGGAGGTAGTGCGAAGCTGCTTTCAGATGGAACCAAGCCAAGGATATCAAAGGGCCAGGGAGCTTTTAAAGGAGCATTTTGGCAATGAATTTAGGATATCAGCAGCCTACATGGATAACGCCTCAAATTGGGCAAGCAATTAAGGCCGAAGATGGTGAATCGCTCCACTGGTTTGCTTTTCCTATCCAGCTGTGTAAACGCAATGGCAGATATGAAATGTATGAAGGAGCTGAATACCACAGGTAGTATGCAGGTGATTGTTTCCAAGCTTCCACATAAGTTGAGGGAGGAGTGGAGGAAGGTGGCTTATTTTATTTCTAAGAGACACAAGTGTAGGGCTATGTTTAAGGACCTAGCTGACTTTGTAAACACAAGTTCAATTCGTAATGCACCCTTTCTTTGGGGACGCAGCGAACAAACCTAAAGAAACACGTAAGGAGTCCTTCAGGTACCAAGTTAGGCAGGTAGGTGTTTATAAAAAGAGCTTTAGCACTACTGCAAAGCAAGTGACTACTCAAAGAGCCTGGCGTTAGTAAGGCAGGCCCTTCAAGTACCATCAAAACCTCACCTGAGTCTTGTCTTTTTTGGCATGAGGGGCATAATTTTGAGCACTGAAAACACTACAGAATTCTTCTTACAAGGATCAGATAGAGTTTCTCAGGAAGGAAGGCTTGTGCTTCAGATGTCTGAAACCAGGACATATAAGCAAGCGCTGTCAGGAGGAGGTAAACTGCCAGTTCTGCTCAGGGATGCACCCTACTCTGCTGCATGTGAAGATCAAGAAGGATTAGTCCGTGGATGGTGATGAACAAACAGTGATTAGCGGATTTGTGAACGGCAGATGTAAGCGTAACTTGGATGCCGAGTCTGGGAGCACCAAGGGCATTCTTGCAAAAAAGGGCACAAAGTAATTACTTCGTATGCATTCTTGAATACTGGCAGCACGGCTACGTTTTGCACAGATAAGCTTCTTGAAGAGCTCAATCAACATGAGAAAAAGGTTAGCCGCCTTCTTAGAACCATGGGGGAAAACAAAGTTGTGATCAGTAAGCTGGTGACAGACTTGGAGGTAGGCCACCTGGAATCAAATAACTTCATAGAGCTTAATGAGGTGACTTACAGAAGGGTATTCCAGTGAGCAATAGTTGCAACAGAACCAGGGATGAAATAACGCAAGTTGCGTCAAATTGTATATCTGTTGCCAAGCTGGAAGACCTGTGGAATAAAGAGCTTCAGTATGACTTTCCTAAGAGTGGTCAGGAGGAGAAGTATGAGATGTCTAAGGCAGATCGTTTGTTCATGAATAGTGTGTCACAATCTGCTAAATTGGTAGACAGACACTACTGCCTTAATCTCCCATTCAAGGATTTGGACATTAAAATGCCAAACAATCTGGCCGTAGCAGAACAACGTGCTACAACTCTGAAGAGGAAGTTTCTCAGGAATCCCTCATTCAGGGTAGATTATATTGCCTTCATGAATGATACGATCACCAAGAAACATGCAGTGAAGGTTCCAGATAAGGACCTTGGCCGCAGTGACGGAAAGGTTTGGTACATTCCTCATAATGGGGTGTACCATCCTAAAAAGCTTAAGCTTTGTGTGGTCTTTGACTGTGGCGCGTCTTATCAGGGAACCTCATTGAATGAGCAGCTCCTTCAAGGAACAAACCTTACTAGCAAAATAATTGGTGTTCTGACTAGGTTTAGTCAAGAGCCTGTGGCAATAGTGGCTGATTTGGAGGCTATGTAGAGGCTACAGATTCTTATGGTGGCAAGATGGTGACGTTACTCAGCCGATGGCAGAATACAGGATCGGGGTGCATCTGTTCAGAGCCACTTCATCGCCCAGTTGTGCTAGCTATGCACTCAGGCGATGCACAGAAGACAACACACATCTGTTCAATGCCTGCACAGTAAATACGGTGCTGTGAAACTGTAGTTTCACTTTGAAGACTGTATGTCAGATGGGAAATTTCAGTTCTGCTAAAAAAGGAACCAGTGAAACCGAGCTCCAACATACATAAACATAATCCACTGCTTCAGGATGGAATTCTTCTCATAGGGAGATGGCTCATTCAAGCTGCCATGCCGGAGGAATCCAAGCACCCTGCTATTCTGGCTAAAGATCAGCGAAGTCTAGTCCATCAGGTTCTTATTAAGACGAGGACCAACGAGTTCGATAGACCCATAACCAAGGTCTCTCTTCTCCAGGAATCAGAGTGAGACAGTGGTAAAGACTGATCTCCTACGGTGTGTTAAGTGCTGGTAACCTCTGGCACCAGAGGAAAGAAAAGAACACCATAGGAGAATAGTCATGATGTTTGTGGGTTATTGTATGATTTGTTCTGTGTTATGTGCAAAGTAATTTAATAATTGTTTCCAACATTAAGTTTGTGAATGTTTCCGATATTGGAGCACAATTAGGGTCCAGGTATGTATGAGCCAACCAAGTGTTTTCTCAGTTTTTTATTTTTGTAGCACTGTATTGTGTGTTGTGTTATGTTTATGTTTACTTATGATGTCATTAGTGACACCATATAGTTCTGATAGTTGCCTTTGTAGTTTACCTTTTAAAATATTTTATTTATATATATATATATATATATATATATATATATATATATATATATATATATATATATATATATATATATATATATATATATATATATATATATATATATATATATATATATATATATATATATATATATATATATATATATATATATATATATATATATATATATATAATGTTAAAATATTACACTACACCGTGGAAGGAGACCTGGAAAGGGTGTAAGTGCATGCTCTGCTGATGCCTGCTTGGTTACTGACCTATAGTCTTTGATGTGGTCATAGCTCCAAATGATATCAGCCTCCTCCTCTTCCTCAGTGAGCTGAAACCGCGGGTGTTTCAGGTTGTTTATTACTTGTGACATTACAGAGTAAACCCTGGAATCAAAGGCAAGGATAATGGAAAAATATGAACAAATTATTCATAAAGAGTTGTAGAAGGACAGAAGTACATAGCAATACTTATACATCTCATTTAGTGGTTACAAAAAAAAAAAAAAAAAAATGTGAAAACTGAAAAAACACTAAGAAAGCAGCCCTTTGACTGAATCAACTTGAGTTGCTCTTTGGTTCACACTTTATTAAATTACTTAACTACTGTCATCTGCTGTTTAAAGTGTTGAGGTTAAGGAGGCCAATCCATGTGTGAAAATGATAATGATCCTAGCATTGGAAATATGCCAGGATTGTTTTTTTCATGTAAGGAAAAAATCTACTGATGGAAAAATCCGGCCAAGGTGTAAAAGTGAGGTTATGGGAGCACAACACATCATTTGTATACATTGATAGATCATCTTGACCCCACTGGATTTGCTGTAGAAGACTTTAGACATTGTCTGACTCTCACATCATCATCATCACAAGATCATTGTGAAAAATGAATCAAACTGTGTGGTGGAATACATGACTCAATGAAACCTGATGGAATCAACCAAATAGAGCACAATCAATCATTAGTTAACAGCAATAACAGTGAGACTCTGCAACCATATGATACCAGGTCTCAGGCTGCCTTAAGCACATTAACCGACGTATTTATGCAGTCACAACATCTGGTAACCTAACGTAATATTTTTCTGGTTTGTAGTTAACTGCGGCAGGTGTTTGGAAACCAAAAAGTCCAATTAACAAAATGAAAATGCATGAGATGTTTATACCTGTCTTGACTTATAGAAACTCACACTGTGTAAATATGCCAATCACAAGCAGCATCAGCTGATGTAAGCTATGACTTGAAAAAAAGATTTCAGGAGACCCAATGTTGTAGCATGCCTGAAAATATCTCTGAATATATCTGATTCCTTGAAAAAGGCTTTTAAAGGGTTGTAGGAACCTGAGGACCATCCTCACTTTGTCAAAATGTCCTCTCTAAATAAATCGTAAACAGTCTCTACTCATTGTAAAAAAGGTATTAGTGAAACAAAACTACAAACTAAAGAAAATAAAAGATGAACCTAAAACTAAATCAATTTGATTTAGCTTTAGGTTACTTTTTTTTTTAATATATTTTGAGGCTTTATCCAGTGCTGCAGCAAGGAAGACGTCAGTGCAGCTTATGAAGAGAGAGGCATAAATGCAGAAGCAACTGGTCATATTGTAATGGTATTATTTAATACTAAAGAAACCTTAGGTACCCCAACCTCCTTTATCACCCTGTCACAGACACAAAGACTTTTTTCTGATTGAATTTTTTTCTCATTTAAAAATTGTGATGAAGGGCTGCAATGTTTTGTTTTTTTTAATAATAATGTTCCTGCTCAATAGTTTTTTATTAGACTATGTGCACAGCTTCGAAATTGTCATGGAAACAGGGATGTGGAATGTCCTAATGAAGAACAATGTCCAAAACATTGTATTTTTTTAATATGTCTACCTCTTTAGATCATTAATTATTAGCTGCTTACAGCACAGACTTACTTGAAGACTTTGTCCTTTGGCAAAGTGTAGGGTTGCATTTTTACAGGAAGCTGCTCCTTGTTCTCCCGTGCAATGGTCTGGTGAAATGGACACAGAGGACAGTGAAATAGTTAGCTTGAAGGCTGAGAGAACAGAGGACCTTTTATTATTCGCACGCGTGCACGATAATATGTACATATAAAGGTTATATATAGTTTCATCATGTGGTTAAATGATTTAAACTAAATATCCATAATTATCATTATTAGTAGCTAAACCTATAGAAATCAGCTAGAGAGTGTGTAATCATCTAAAAATAAGAACTGTTGCATTTACTTTAGCTTAGAATGACCCTTTTCCATCTACACAGAGAGTTAGTCCCCTTTTCACTGAGGCTGTAAAGTATGTATGTAATGCACAAACAAACATTTTTCAAAAACACAAGTTGCAGCCAAAACTTATGCGTCACCTCTGTTTATGGTGTATAGAGTTTCACAATTATCGTTCTCTTGGTGCTCCTTCATATTACAAGCGTTTAAAACAGTCATCACTCCATTGTCGTTTTGTTTTCTTTGAGCCATTACTGGAGAAGTTCTTTTATGTAAAACTTTTTTACATTTGTAAACTTTTGTACAAAAGGCAAACACAATGACATGACACCTGTGAATACAGTATAGTCTCTTCCATGCTTGGAAAGGCAGATGTGGGTGTAGAGATCAT